>NW_008602723.1:51545-99093 GCF_000691845.1 Merops nubicus | reverse complement strand
GTGTCCTTGAAACTGAAAGGACAAGTGGCAGCATCTGAGCAAGGAAAGAAATTCTAGGAAGTCACCCAGATTGCTATCACAAGAATCAGCCACACAAAGTGGAATCTGTCCTGTTAGAAGGAGAAAGAAGTGCATGAAAGTGCAAAGTATTCATAAAACGCCAAGTGAATATATAGGTGCAGATGCACAGTTACAGAATGGTTAAATGAAAAACACAGATGAGAGGGCCTTGTCAACAGGAAGTTCACAGACTCAGAAGCCTATTACCATGAAAGAGATGATTCTTTGCATACCAAAGCTGAAGACGTGGAAGCAGCTTAGATGAATGTGAGAATGATAATCCAGATTTAGAACAACCTGAAACC
The DNA here is from genome assembly GCF_000691845.1 of Merops nubicus. Lineage (NCBI taxonomy): Eukaryota > Metazoa > Chordata > Aves > Coraciiformes > Meropidae > Merops > Merops nubicus. The sequence goes on along the minus strand of NW_008602723.1, from coordinate 98,728 downwards.
AAAACATTGCATTCCAAGAACCTGCTGCATTCATTAGAAATACTTCTGCTAATTGGTAGTATTAACACCGACTGACCTCACAGGAAAAAAATTTCCACCTACAAAAACGAAATTAAAAAACCAAACCAAACCAAAACAGACAAAGGTACATTTTGAATATATATAAACAGTTCGTTGATGTTTAATATTGTCAAGAGTAATCTGGCACCAAGAGAGATTTGAAGGCTGTCAAATAAGAAGTAACAGACCTCCAAGGAGGAAAGCAGACGAAAACTGACATCAAACACAAAGTGTGAATGAGTAAAGAATTCCTTAATGCTTAGAACTGAATCAAAGTTCAATAAACATATCTGCTTGGATTAAGAGATGTTCAGCATCTGTTAACAGGAGAGAAGGACGCTTTACACTCACTTCCTGGGCAAGGTGAATAAATTCTTTTAGCCAAGATGCTGTTTGTTCAGTTTATGTAGACAAATTCAGTGGTACTCCTGTGCAGCTGTTTAAAGGCAATATGAAACATGCTAAAATTCCTTATGACAAAGAGTGCTCTAAAGAAGCATAACTCATTAGGCAGATACAACTCTTCTCAGGATTGTTTTCAGGACAAATGTTGTTCCACCAATAAATGTTCACTGTCTCGTCTATATATTACTTTGCTTTGAAACAATTCTGAAAGATTTGAGGTCACCGTAAGTAAGAAATAGCACTGCTTGGTCTTTCATTTGAACAGAGTCCCAGAAATCCTGGGTAGCTACTGTGGAGAGAACACTGTACATACACACAGGCTGCTACGCCACACCCTGCTGTCAGTGAAAGGACAGCCTTACAGACACAGGAAGGTTGCATGGCCAGTGCAACCAAGGAAGCAAAGGCAAGAACCTGGGTATGTCTATTTGTTTCCTTCAATATGAAAACAACACAAATCTTGAACGAGATCAAAATTTTGGCCCACGGTGATGCCTTAGTCAGCACAAATGGCCCTGCTGCCTATCTACCCAGACTTTTAATAGCTTCACAACCTGACTACTGAAAATCATGCAAGTACTAACGTTACCAAACATGATTTTTACTCCCAGGTAATTGTTTCATGCAAATCTGATTTATTAGACTCTGGAAGCCTGCGTTTCTAAAAGGACTCTGGACAACTTGTTGCTCAGTGAAGGACAAATGTCTCATCTCATAATTTATTTCCCATGTTCCCCATCAGGGGAAAACACTGTTATTTGCTTATGGCACATGTAAGCAACTATTTTAACTTTCAGCTCCCTATAGAGATTAAGATATTTTTGGTCAATGAATATAAAGGTCTACCAGTGCTGAAACATAAATTACCAGCTGGGAGGAGACCATCACTACAACTGTAGTTGCCACTTGTGAGAAAACATTGTCAACAACTGCATAACTAAATAAAGCCTACCAGTCTGGATGGCTGCAAAAAACATTTAACAAGACTGGCTCCTGAAAGCGATACTACTAGCTGAAATTTCTGAATTTAACTTTTTGACTAATGGTCAAATACCATCAACAAATCAGTTTAAATTCTCAAATTTAGAGCCAAATTTTCAGTCAAATACCATCAGGCTAAATCAGTCACTTCCTGCCTGTAGGGGATACACATAAGCAAAATGTTACAATCCTAAATATATGACAGCAGATGAAGAAGAAATCCCTGGTCGAGGATCTCCAGACCTGAAATGACCAGAATACCAGGTTATGAATCTGGCTCAAAGAAACAGTTGGGTCCAAGGAAACCCCAGATGACTGCTTTAAACATCATTCAAACAGTGCTCACATTTTTTTTCCACTAGGATTGAGGGGAATCTTCATCACTGTAGGATTACACGAGTTATTTCCTCCACCTGCGCATATACAGATAATTGGGCGAGTTGTCAGAAGTCTGTAGCAATAGCTTTTGGAGACACTGCAACTTAAGAAAAAAAGAATCCAGAAAATTAATACTGAAGTGGAATATGGATAGAATTATTTTTGCAGGAGTTGTATGCAGCCTCATTTTGGTGTTCATTTATGGCATGATGCACCAGCTTACACTGATATCCTCTGAGGTGTACAGTACTATTTAAAAACACTAACCTTAAAGTGACTAATCACATTTCTAGCATGGATAAGAGCTGAACAGACTTGGGTATAACCTTAGTGACACCTTTTAAGACCTTGTGATGAAGTGTTTTTGGGTGCGGCACAAGTAAAGGGTCTGTTCAACACAATTAAAATTGCAACTGTATCTACTCTGTCTGATAAAGCTTCTAGGAAGCAGCAACTGAAGGAAAACATTTATGCATTTTTACCCACATCCAGATTGTCAGCAGCATGTTCCAAATTTTGCTAGGTCTTTTATTTCCACCTCCACTCTTCATCAAACTTCCAGTCTAAAAATGAATAGTGATCTCATGTGCTTTATATCAAGTTTTATTGACAGGGGAGCAAATTTGTCTCTCACATTGCCCAGGTATTTAAATGAAGGCACATACTGCTTTAGAGTAGCTATAGGAGAGTGAAATGAACATATCATGGTTTTCTACAACCTGAACAGGACAACTCTTCCAAAAGCAGAAGAGGAGCAGCACTCTTCTTAGGAGGAGAGACTGAACTACTGAAATGGCTCTTACACAAAGTTAGAGACTGCAGCTTACTTTGATAAATCCTCCAGTATTTTATCCTTCCGCAAATTATTAGAAGAGTAACATGAGAAACCTTTCGGGATTAGTTATAACAACATATTATTTGCTGGAGATAACCTCCAAAAAGCTTAACTATTCCCATTGCTCCTGAAATACTGCTGTAGTTTCGGGGAAATAAGATACAGATTATAAGTAAATGCAAGAGCACAGTGTAACTCCTCACACTGAGCAGCAGATCTGCATTCTACTTCTTCCCTTCCACTTTCAATATGAAGCTGGTATCCCAGTCATCAAACATACCTATAACTTAGCAATTACAAATGTGAGAGCAGTCCCTTTTATAGGTAGCAGCTCATGACATCCAAAATGAAAAGCATGACTGCTTTACGGTGAACTTCACAGAGTGAGCTCTCAAGCTGAGCTTTCACAGGTTGATATTCTATTAGACAGAGAGGGAACAGTGCATACCGGCCACAGGAATTCATAACAAAATGTGAGAGAAATGAGTGGATTGACCAACATATGAATGTTGCTACATTGCTTCACTAAAAAAAACCCAAACACTCCGAAGTAAGCACAATATTTATAAAGCACCTTTTACCAAACAATAACACCATGCCAACAAGATCAACAGCAAGTTCTAAACTCTTTTTCAGAGTAATGTCTGGTTACTCTGTAGCCAGAAACTGGGGAAGGGTGTAACACCCACTTAACCAGTGTATAAAATAGCCATTCATCTGTTTGATATAAAATATTGGTAATCAGCAGCTGCTCTCTACCACTCACACAGCACTGCAGCTAGCAACAGTGCAACAGTTGAAATGGCTGAAGTTGGCAGAGTGGTGTTCTGGATGTGGCTGAGCCCTTGCCACTTTCAATGCTTATGTTCTAGGTTTCTAATAAAACAACCTGATCTCTGTTGCCTCATGTAAAATAATTATCAAAGTATTGAAAGGCTTTTCTCTAGAAGTTTTGTAGGATGCAATTAATAGCTATAATGAAACATAAAAATTGTATGCTGAACTGGAATTTGAAGAGATGAGATCAGAATCTCTCAGTTTCCCACCACTGGCAAGTTTCCCTGGATTACTGAGCATTTCAAAAGCCTGTGTCTGTCAGAAACAAATCAGTGCCTTTATAGCCATAAACAGATCTAAAGTCATTAAAATGACTTCTAAACTTTCTAAAACTTCAGCTCTGAAGCTCTAAACATAAAAACATTGTTAGAGTTACTTAGATTTTGCAGATGAAGGCCACAGTCACTGTCTCCTGAAAGAAGCCTTTATTCTGTAGTCCGTAAGAGCAGGAATACTCCATGCTTTGCAACAGTAGCATACATTTTAAACTTCATATTAAAGTTTTTGTTAATTTTTATTAAAGCTTTTATGACATCAGATTCTCCTGGAATTGCATTCTTCGTGGATGACATTCGCAGCTGTCATTGTCAAGCAGATGTAGAAAAATGGCTTCTACTTTAAGAATCTGGGAAATTCTGAGACTCAAAACAGAGCTTAATACAATTTATGACAGGCATCAGGGAGTACTTAATTTAAGTCTCCTAGAGTGACTTTTTCACAGGCATCATCACTGGAACAACTACCAAACTGCTATGCATGGTGGATTTCCTGCCACTGACACAATTCTTATATGTCAGCAGAAGGCAGATGACACCAGCTACAATTGCTTTATGACACTACTATAGACAAATGACAGCTCTGTCTGGTCACTTGCTTGTCTCTGACTCTAATGATATTCTGAATAAACCTATAGAAGCATGTAGGATGAATTCTACAGAAAATCACAAATGGAAAGATTGCTTAGTCAGAAAAACATAACGAGTCAATCATAACCAAAGATCCGTATCTGAGGAGCTCTGAAGGAGGTTAATATCCATTGCTAGTTGTAATAACATACTTCAATAGAGTAAACTCATTTAGTCGCTAAAGGGCATCTGATTTTTGTATCATCATGAAACAGCTCTCCTCTTCATTTTCAGAGTCTGGTTTGGAAGTAAAATGAGTGCGTCTCTCTGGTTTTCAAAGCAGATTAATATCTGCCTTAAGAAGAATGTACCACCTAAATAAAAGTTAAAAATAAAACAAACAAACAAACAAAAAGTCACATCTCCCTATGTTTCATTCAAATCCAGTTAAATATTTTCCATTAATTTTCAGATTAAGTTATTTGTTTCACAAGTCTTATTTTCTGTTCTTCTTCAACAGAGGAAAAAGGACATTCACATTGGCAAAATCTTTGTTTTTCTTTAGGAAAATGTATTACTCAAAACTCCGCATTTCAAAACTACACTCTACAAAGCTAAAAATAAAATGATTCACAACAATATTTGAATACTAATGAAAAAAAAGTGCAATTCTTCAACTTTTCTATGTTTAATTGAATCGCCTATTTCAGTGTATTGTGGGAATACATTTACCAGAATCAGTAGAGACCAAATGTTAATTATGAATACCAAGCACAAATGAATAATCTTATATATAGACCCTGACACATTAGAACTGCAAAGCACTGTGCAGATCTTATTTTATGAAAATGTACTAAGAGCGCAAATGTATAGGCCCTTAGGAAGCAATTATCCCTAAAAGATTTAGCTATAATTCAATCTGAAATATTATAAGAGATTTTTAAAAATGGTTTCACAAAGAATAGGATTATTTTACTTTAACTATGGAAATAGGAGCCCACATACTTCTCTGAATGACCTCTGTGCAGTTGTGGGCATTGCCTGGAGGGAAGATTTGAAATTGGCCCTTTCGTTCAATTAATATAAACCCCTATGATCAATAAGAATACTATAAAAATTAGGAGTATCAGTTTGGCACTGTGGGACTGAATGGCCCACATCACTCTAAGGAATGTTCTAGGCAATAAATGCATTAAATATGGAAATTTTAAATCATGTACTACCAATATGCATGACAGAGATTAGTTAAGAACAACTATCTTACCAAAGATGCACATGTTATACTGCACAGTAAGATGAAATTGCACAGTATAGGTCTATACACATGACTTGTGCATCATGTTTTATTTGCCACACCATCCTCGGGTGTGACATGGGATCTAAAAGTGTAAAATAAAAAAATGCATGCAAGAGTGATTACATCATCTTTGTGATTTCCAGATCCCGGATCTGGCCAATTTACTGCCACCACACCTTTCTTACAGTTACCATCTGTCTCTCTGCTGCTTTGCCTCACTCAGGTGTCTACAGGGTGCTACTGCCTCCAAGAAAGATGGCAGTAGCCCTGTGAGATAATATGACTAAAAATAAAGCTTAATATTTGCAGCGTGTTTTACCTATTAGATCATATAATCAGTGGAATGAAATAGGGTTCTTGTGGATTGGTCTTGGACTTTTTTTCCTTCTGAGCAACTCACAATACCTGTTGGGTTTTGTTGTTAAGTGTATTTCAGGACTCCATAGTGGTAACAGATGATCTAATCATTTATCAGAAGTTTTTACATCATCCTTAATCTAGCTGATCCCAAATACTGTATTTTTATCCAGTTGAGATTGCAAGTATCCTTGCACCACGTCTGATGTTTACACTTCTGTTACTCTCCGAAGAAAATCTAAAGCAGATCAAGTTCCTCATCTGCCACCTATCACCAGAATGTGTCTTTTATCAAGCTGATTCAGGTAACGTTAAGTTTAAGAGAGTAGGGAAAAAGAAAGATTTCTTAGAAAAAAAAAAAAAATCTTTCTTAAGAGAAACTGTTCTGGATAGGCAAAGAAGGAACACCTGATCTCCTTCTGCAGATCTGAGTTGATAGCACATAGTGCCGTTTCCAGTTTGCACATCGAGGCGGTTCAAGTAAATGTAGTTCTTTGGATCATGGCGAAAAAAGAAATAGTTGTGTTGTCATTTAACCCTACACCACAGAGACAAATGGCCTGTCCTATTTATCTGAAAATGCTCAGTTGACCAAAGGGTGATGTGCAGTGGAGAAAGGAGGGGATTCTTGGGTTTGTACATGCACTCTGAGTGTAGCACTTACAATAGCTACTGAGTGCATACAGGAGGCAGGAGGGGGTGGCTAGGAACAAGAGGGTTTGACAGGGGAGGTGTGTGCCAAGACCCCACTGTGGGTTACCTGTCAGGGGCTGTGGCTGGTTAGTTGTCTGGCAGGGAGCTCTGCTGCTGAGGGCAGCAGAAGCACTCCACCAAGCTGCAGCCAGGCCCAGGGCACCAGTCAAATCCACTTCTAAAGGACTCACTGGCACGACTTTCATCTAGCGAAGTTAACAACGACTGCCAGTGTTTCACATAGGCATTTTAAAGTTTTCGAGGTCAAGAATTCAACCTGACCCATCATCCTTTTAAAAAGTACTCTGAGGGACCTGTCCTCACTGTAGACAACAGTAATATGAACTGAGACAAACTTTACAGAGGTATAATATTTTAAAAAGTTCAACTTTACCAAAAACTGGAAAGCATTCCTTTTTTCCACCCAAGACTCTCATGCCTAAAAGACTATGACAAATTAACACCTAACTTTGAAAAATCAAAAAAAATGCTCATGACAACCAGAAATTTAATTCTTTAAAGATTAGGTGCTGGGAGAGCAATATCAGGCTTAGAATGAAATCCTAGTAACACTCTGAACTATTAAGTCACTTCTTGCTCTGAAAATATAATTATTCTGTAAGCATTATGTCAGGCAATATTAATTGTAAAAAGTGTAGTTTCAACAAAACAATTCTGTTGTCTAACAGAAAGACTATATGGATAACATTTTCAATGACACAGAAAACAAGTCAGCATGCAATTAATGAAAAACAATACTATGTTCAATAAGTAACATGCTCAGCAAGCACTAACTTTTCATGATATTAGATACAAAACAATACTATTCCTGTGGTCAGAAACAGCCCTGAATCCGTACAATGTCTATTTCTAGTCATCTGAGGATGGATTGCTTTCAGTATTGCACACCTGATTTTGTAATATTCACCATAGATTTTGATGGCAATTATAAACATATGTAACATACAGAATTTTTGTTGGCACAACCTCTCTCCATTTATTCATTATACTTTTTGTTTTACAGAGAAATGTCAAACTACACAAGAATTTACCTTTTTTCCTATACTTTGCATTGGTCAAGCTGTTGCATAAATAATGCTTCTCAAATATTAAAAAAAAAAATAGAAAAAGGAAGCAGAGGAAAATCTGTCTATAAATGATAAATATATAGATCTTACGGCCTAAATCAAACACAGTTTTAAAAACAACACAGTAACTTCTGCATTTATATTTCCTCTCCACAAGCTGTAAAAGAGCTTTTTAAGAATATAGGTGTTGAATAGGTGCACACGATGCTTGCATGTCTTACCTGGCATAGCCTCTTATTCTGGCTAGCAGCGAGATGGCTGCTTATGTAGCTATCAATTCCACTGACGTTACAATTTCCCTTTCTCAAAGCAGCAATAACCTGTCACTTTACACTGTCCTTTTTCTGACCCTCTGGCGCTCCTCTCTCATTTTTATTCTTATTGACAAGACTTATTATTCCTCCTTCCAATTCCAACTACCTACCCTTTTGCAAATAGTAGTATCAACTATGTGGTCACTAGTAGTATAGGTCAACAATGTTATTAATATAGCACACACTGCTGGGAGCAGATCAAACAGCCATGCTTTAAAATATTAGTTTTGCAAAGGTACCATGAGGCAAATGGTTGCAGTTTTCTTCACATTAGAAAATGTAACACTGTAAGACAGACCCCAAGAATTTAGCGTTAATTACCAGCTCAATAATTTCAGAGATACGTTATTTTTTTCTTGTTGTTTTCAGATATAAAATAAAATAAAACCATAACAGAAGGGTGCTGTATCTGTGTTTAAAGAAGAGGTTGTTGGCAAACACCATAGCTCACTTCTGCCGAAATGTACACAACTGATATATGCAGCCCAGAAAGCTGGCACCAGGGGCTTACAACCTTAATTTGCCTGCAAGAAGAAATGGAGATTTACCTTCAGAGCACGTTCTTGATTGTTTTCAGCAGTCAGATGTCTCGTGTTGTTTGCTGAAGTCTGGTTCTGCTCTTTCAGATGATGAAGCTCCTGCTCCAGCCGTTTGCACTGCAACGAGGAAAGAATCCCATTAAGTAGAGGAGTGTGGGCACATTTTTTTTCAACAAACCAAATGAATTAACGTAAATAACCCCATCACCATTTCTGCAGCAGCAAAAGCAAAAGACAAAAGCAAGTTACCATCCCAGACCAGGAGTACAGTTAGGTTTTTCACATGTGCATCATTATTCATTTTCCTCCTGGTCCAATTGTATACCAAAAAAAGCTAAGCTTAGTATCACATAAAGACATTTTGCATAATGTTTTAAAAAGGCTTTAAAATGTCAGGTTGAATTTCTGCTTTTAGTTATACCAATAAAAGGACAGATTTTGGCTTTTATGTATTAACTAAGTGGATATAATGGAAGCAATACATGCTTGTAGAAAAGTAAGTGAATAGCTCCTCCCAAAACCAGGACCCAGCCTTTTATTAGAAAATATACATGTAATTCTTATAGTTCTATTTTTCATGCTAAGATGCAACTGTAATTCCAAAATACACATCACATCTTGAAAGAAAAGAAGTTTTAAGATAGTTTTGTTTAAATATTTAACTTAATGACAAAGAACGAAAAAGTCATTATTTGCTATTGTGTGCATATACAAGTACACTTATTGTTGTCAGTCAAACATCTATTTTAAAGATTAAAAATCTGCAAATTCTGAGTTAAATTGTATTTATCTGTTTTTTATGGTAACAGTAAGAGGTCTTGCCCAGTTACCTTGAGTTTGAAAGACTAATTATTTGTCGGCAGACAGTTCATTGTCTTATTAAAAAAAAAGCCAACCGAAACAGATGATGTACCAGGAAGACATAGGGGAACAGCTGTTAGAACTAGGGAAAAACATAATATTAGCAGGACCATTTTTAAGCACTGTATTACAAGCAAGTAGTTTGGATATCACCACCAAAACCCAAAGCTGATAGACTCTCTTGGAACAAAAGACAATTAACTGATTTATTTAATTAATTTATTTTAATAAATACTTTCTGAAAACACCAGTAAGAAAGAAATTAGAATAATGAGACAACGCCCATGTAGGCATTGCTGTCTCGAATGAAAGACCTGGAAATATCAGCCTCTTGTGCATACAACCCGTTCTCCAGCAGTTCAGTACACAGGACAATTAAGCACGGCTCATGTCAACTCTGAAGAAAAGGAAACCTATGAAAGAGAGAGCTGTAGGATTGCAAAAATTATAACTAAGGTGTACTCTAAGTAGTCTAAGGAGTACTCAAGGATCTCAAGACAAATTTTAAAAACATACCAATACACATACTTCTTAAAGACAAAATAAGTCCTTAACAAGGTACTGCACATCAGGTATCCATCACAGTATATAAAACCAAATAAATTCAATTCATCTGTTGTATTTCATTACTTCTCTTAGAAATCTGGTCTCATTTCTAAAAGGATTACCTATTTTAAAGGCAGCAAATCTCTCTGGCTTAGTGCATTCTCTCAGTGTCTGTTGTTAAGTTCCTTAATGTAGTTTCATTTTTATTGCAAGGAAAAGAGAAAAAGACACTTTCCCAAAAAATAGGGAAATACAGAAAAAAAATATTAAGGTACATTTGATTGCAAGTATTTTTACAGACTTGGGACATTTAATGTCTATGCTTATCTCACACACAAAAATCATAAAATCACATCTGCAATTCTTTTTCCATATCCAGCATGAAAATCATGTGTCCGCAGATATGAAGGTGGTAATAAAACTATTGAAGAACTAAACTCAGATGACAAAGTTTTTTTTCTCTAGCTTACATGATCTAAATACCATTTAAAAAAAATAAAATCAATTACTGCTTCAGGCATTATTATGGCACTTTATGCTGTACATCACGTAAAATCAGCAGCCTTCTCACTTTTCTGCTCTGTCAACACTCTTCTTCGAAACAGTGCTTTAGAATCCTCATTTTGACAACAGCACAGGTTTCTCACAGTAAATGTTATTAAAAAGGCAAAAATGTCAATCTACCTTTAAAACATGAATTTAAATTCATGCTTTCTCTTGATTCTGAAAGAGAAGTGGAAATATCCTAAAAGAAGAACCTAGCTACAGGACCATATGGAAAAAAATCAGATGGCACAACAAAGTGTACGGGTGCAATCTTATTCTGCCCTCCACTCCACTCCTGTGGAGACAGGACAGTGAAATAAACAGCAGCAGTGGGACTCCAGTATCATGCAGCATACAGAGCACGTGCAATAAAAATGAAACACAACTAACATAAAATGGATGGACCTCCCTATCAAGTCAACCATCACGTGATTACATTTACATCAATCTTGGTAACATTTTGTAATTATTCTTTAATTTCATTTCCACTAAGAACACCGATATCTGAAAAAAAACTCCTAGCACACTCAATCTTGATTCAGTCACTGCTTGAATCCGTTTTGAGTGTATCACTGAAAGAAATGGTGATCTAATTTATTATTGCACATTAAGTGTCATTATTTTGGAAACAATAATAAACAGAAGATCTCATGAATTATCAAATGCATCTATTTCAAGCTGTCTAAGAAGTAAAACCTTAAGTATCCTATTCCTAAAAGTATAATAATAATAATACTCTTAAATGGCAACATTGTATGTCTTACTAGAATTTTACACTCTACAACACTTCGATACCTGATCTTTTTTAAAACACCAAAACAGCATTCTAAAAGCAAGCACCCTTTTTCACAAGAAAAGAAGTGTATTAATTTTCTGTGTAATCTTGCTAAAAAGAAGTCTAATTTCAAACAATGCAGTCCTTCTATTCATTTGAGCCAACATTTTTTTAATTCGGTGTCATTGGTTGTTAGCAAGGTCCAGTAAAAATAGACATTCTTTAAAAGAACATGTGTTTTTATTGGTTCACTCCAAGGCCCTAAAATGCCAACAGTCCCAAGTAAGAACCTGGATTTCCTTCTAAAAACATATATAAAAATACTTTTTTGAGCACAGTGAAGAGAAAACATCATCCAGTTCAGTACTGGCAAAAAGGAAATGTTGGATATATCCTTTTAAGAAAGCAGAAAGCTAAAGGAAGTGTTTCATTTTAAGTATTATAAATAGGAATGTCTAAATCCTGTTACCCCAAACTTAGGAAAATTCATAAGTTTGGGAAATCTTCAAACAGAATCCTCCTGCAGTCAGAGACAAAATATTTTGTGCAACACAGATTTCTTAAACATCTGATTTGAGATGTAATTGTGCACTTAAATGGAAGTTCCCATGAATGTATGACTTTATGAAGATGGGCTGCTAATTGAGAAAACTACTTCTTTACCTCAGGTATGTTGAGTACATAAAGGAATATGGGAGCAGTGTAGCTGGATATCAGAGAGAATATGTCTTTATCAGAATGCTAAAGACTTTGCCAAGTAAAAGATGTTAAAGCCTCAAAAATGGTAATGTGATTTTAAAACTTTTCACACAAAGAACCCACCAAGAATTACCTTAATTACATGGTCTACTATGTGCATTCTGTAGCTAGAGAGGCAGTACTGAAAATACAGAAAAAAAACTCCAAACACAAAACCCAAGCAGAAAAAGGTTCCCTCTCTTACTTCAAATCCTTCTGTATGTTCCCTTCTCTGAACAGATTTCCTTCAAAAAGTCTACTACTTTAGTTAGCATCATTCAGGTGACAATATACTTGTCAGTCAGTGAACCTCTTTAAGTCTACCCCAAGTATTCTTTGAGCAACCATCAGTGTCCAGCTGTACAGTTTTCACTACAACATCATCAACTCTTAGTAGCAGGCACTCAATCTTCTCTTTAACCGTATTTCCACAGTGCAACCCAGATGTGCTCTTCTAAAAGCATTCAGTCTTTCCAAACATGGAGCCCTGTACCTAGCACAGGATACATCACAAGCAGCTAAGACACAAAATTAATAACAAAGCAGGTAAAATACCAAAAGGATGAGAAAATATTCAGACAGGAAAGAAAGGATAGACAGCAACTGAGGTCGTCTACCTGGCCTTGTGCAAAGTGTTCAACACTGTCCCAGATGACATCCTGGTCTCTAAATTGGAAAGACACAGATTTAATGGATGGACAATTTGGTCGATAAGGAATTGGCTGGATGGTTGCACTCAAAGAGTTGCAGTCAGCAGCTTGATGTCCAAGTGGAGACCAGTGACAAATGCTATTCCTCAGGTGTCAGTACTGGGGCCAGTACTGTTCAACATTGTTGGTGACATGGCCAATGGGATCAAGTACACCCTCAGCAAGTATGCAGACAAGAGCAAGCTGTGAGGTGTGGTTGACACTCTGGAGGAAAGGGAGGCCATCCAGAGGGACCTTGACAAGCTTGAGAGGTGGGCCCATGCCAACCTCATGGAGTTCATCAAGGCCAAGTGCAAGGTCCTGCACCTCAGTCAGGGCAATCCCAAGCATAACCACAGGCAGGCCAGAGCATGGATTGAGAGCAGCCCTAAGGAGAAAGACTTGGGGATGCTGGATGACATGAGTCAACAATGTGCAAGTGCAGCCCAGAAAGTCAACCCTATCCTGGCTGCATCAAAAGAAGTGTGGCCAGCAGGTGAAGAAGGTGATTCTCCTCCTCTGTTCTCATTAGACCCCCACCTGGAGTACTGTGTCCAGCTCTGGAGTTTGCAGTACAGGAAGGACACAGACCTGTTGGAGTGAGTCCAGAGGAGGACCATGGAGATGATCAGAGGGCTGGAGCACCTCTGCTGTGAAGACAGGCTGAGAGAGTTTGGCTTGTTCAACCTGGAGAAGAGATGGCTCTGGACAGACCATATTGATGCTTTTCAGTATCTGAAGGGACCTATTAGAAGCTGGAGAGGGATTTTTTTACAAGGGCTTGTAGTGATAGGATGAAGGGCAATGCATTCAAACTAGAAGAGGGTAGATTTAGATTAGAAATGAGGAAGAAATTCTTTACTATCAGGGTGTGAGACACAAGAACTGGCTGCCCAAGGAAGTTGTGAATGCTCTATCACTGGATGTGTTCAAGATCAGGCTGGATGTGGCTCTGCACAGCCTTGTCTAGTAGGAGGTGCCTTGCCCTTAGCAGGGCGGTTAGAATCAGATGATCTTGAAAGGTCCATTCAAACCATTGTATGATTCTACAAAGTACACCTGTTCTTCCCTTTCATCCTTTAATTGAAACAATTAGGCTACAGGTGAGCATTTTTTTTTTTTGAGCATCAGCTAACAAGATTCAGCAGAATGAGGATGTTTGAGAGGCACCGGTTCAACCCACAGCAGGTGGTGACTCCTTTCAGTGACTACCCATGTGGGAGGGTTGAGAACATCACAGGGAAAATCCAGTTAAACTGCAAATAGAAGCACCTGCTAAAGGGAACACTCATGGAGAGAGAGGTCAAGAAGTGGACCAGGAGAATATCACTGAGTAAAGTCCTTGAGGCTCAACCAGAACGAGACAATAAAAAGATGGTCCTAGTCCCAGGTACACAGAAGGAGTAAAGCTGGTTTACAGTGAATTGAGTATTTCAGAAGGTAGGAAAATCAATGCAGATAACCTCTTAATAGTGTTTGGCCTTACTAGAAAATGAGGCTGCATTAACATATCAAACATAACTTTAGAACTTGTATAAACAAATCATCTTTAACATGTCATCAGCTGTTCAGCATATTCTTCAGCTTGCACCAGTAACATGTGAACAGTTTTATGGTGCCTGCTGTGTCTACACAGGCTGAGTTATTTTTGATCATTACTTAACATGATCCTTCAGTGAGGTGTTCTGAAAGTAAAAGTTACAGACATTACACAAGAGTAAGAAAAATCTGCAAGCCACTGGAGAAATAACAGTAGTAGGGACAGAGATGGAATACAGCAAAGCACTAACATCAAGCAGAGCAGCCCCTTGCCCCCACCATTTACTCCCTGTGCCGTCTGCTCATATGAAGAACAGACCCATCCCCAGAGGCCTCATGCAGAAGGATATTTAACTCTGCACTGCTCAGGTCGATCAGAGTGTTCACATGCTTTCAAAGACACATAAATGACTTGCTACACCAGGCCCCCCAACTCCCATCTCGCTGAACTAGATAGTAGTATCAGGTGCATTACTCATTTTGTACTTCAGGGCAGATTTGACCCAAAGAAAGGGCACTGTGATGCCCCTGGGCTGAGGAACCAACAGCCACAGCTGAATATAACACAAACCCACAAACCCATCACACTTTCTCACTACAAATCTTGGTGTGATTGTGTGCAGTCTTGGTGTCTATTTAATCCTGTTACATCTATATTTGCTTTTAATATTACTATATAGCATACAATGTTTTCTGTCACCTTTCATTAAAAGGAATCTGAACTAACCCCTCCTGAACTTCTGGCAATACACTAAGGAAAAAAAAACAGAGCCAAAACATGCCATTTATATGCTAGGAAAAAAAGGGAATTTGTCTCTGTTAATTGACCGATGTGATGGTCAAAGTCTAATGAAACAAATGTACCAGGGCTAAGATGAGTCCAAATTCTTCACAAAGTTCTTTCTTGAATTCTGTTTTACATTTGTCTCATGCAATTAGTACACACAAAAGACAGTACTTTATGAAAATACATCTGTTCATCTAGAGTTCTTGTCAAAACCCTCAGTGCTGACAAGCTTAAGAATCAGCACTGGCATAAACACACAAGACTCCACTGCTGAGATCACTGAAAAAAGGGACCACGCGTAAATGGCGGTACTACAATGTGCTTGCCCTGGTCTCGCCCTCTTCCGGAAGCCCGGACTATTGGCTGAGCAGGGTCAAGGTGATGAGGCAGGTGTATCTTTGGTCTGATCTGATCCCACCCCGTCAGTCTTACATGGTCTCCATAGTTTAATACTAGACTTTGTATATAACCACAGCCTCCCACAAATAGCTTAATTCTGTCATTAAATTTAAGGTAAAACATTTTTACTCAAATCAGACAAAAACTGAGCATTGAGTGCTTAGTCACTGACCATGGGTCAGCTGGTGCATAATTACTTGATTGTATATCACTGAATCACAGAATGTCAGGAGTTGGAAGGGACCTCCAGAATCACTGAGTCCAACCCCCCTGCCAGAGCAGGACCATCTAGTCTAGGGCAGGTCACACAGGAATACATCCAGATGGGTCTTAAAAGTCTAGAAGGAAGGAGACTCCACAACCTCCTTGGGGAGCCGTTCCGATGCTCTGTAACCCTTACAGTAAAGAAGTTCTTCCTCACATTGAGGTGGAACTTCCTGTGCTCCAGCTTGTGTCCGTTGCCCCTCATCCTATGGCAGGGCATAAGTGAGAAGAGGTTGCCCCTTCCTTCCTGACACCCATCCCTCATATATTTATACCCATTGATTAGGTCCCCCCTAAGTCTTCTCCTCTCCAGACTAAGAAGCCCCAGGTCTCTCAGCCTCTCCTCATAAGGCAGGTGTTCCAGGCCCCCAGTCATCCCTGTAGCCCTCCCTCCCACTGGACTCTCTCTCGAGTAGATCTCTGCTCCTCTTGAAATGGGGAGCCCAGAAATGGACACAATACTCCAGGTGAGGCCTTCACTTTAAACAGTGAGTACTCTTACCCCATTCTGTGGACTTCTATGCCTGAAGACCTTGCTGAACTGGGATCTCAATTACCGAAGCAGTGAGAAATAAAAATAACCTAGTTCCTACTGAATAACTTGAGAAAATGGTTTATGCCCTCCAAATTATGGGAAAGTAAGAGTTAATCTGAATGGCATAGGAACTCTTTTTCGAGAGGTATTTTTCCCTTTATGCAATTGAAACAAAATGCTGGCCAGCAAAGTAAATGATCCACTGTATCTTGATGGAATATGCACAAATACCATTACAAGATGAGCTTATGGGATACCAAAATCCTACTGCTACACTGAATAATCCTTTCGGAAGTGATAAATGGCAGATACATTTTGAAATTAGTTAACACATATTCACTGCAACAAACAAATGAAGTACAAATAATTATTATAAATGCCAAACATGAAAAAGATGAAGAAACATGCTAATTTTCCACCTGTTATATTTTTTAAGTCAGCCCCTGTGGAAATATAAATACAATAAACATTCATGTAAAGCAAAGAACAACAATTCAACTAATTCTTCTTTTAGTTTATTATGTTCACCTTTTCTTACTCTGTTCATAATGATCTGCACTTGCAAGTAGCTCCCAGCTCAGAGGTGCTGAATAGAATGCAAGTGTTCTCAGTTCAACAGCCCTTCATTCCCTCACCCCTCAATATATTTTTTTTTTTAACAGTTTGCCCCTTGTCCCAAATTCATCAGGATTTCTGGAGCAGCAAACATCTTGCGCCACTTGGATGCTGCACAATTCTTTCCTTTGCAGACAAAAATAATACCAAAGTCATCCAGTCAAAACACAAACCAACCTTTGGTGTCACTGTGAATTATGTACTTTGAACTGCAGATGTTTGGAAGCACTTATATTTATATAAACAGATTTTATAATTTTTCCTCTAAAATAATAATTTAAAAATAGATAAATAAATTCATTTCTACATAATAATCACAAGAAGGATTCTTTCATTAAATTATAATTTTGAATTAAGGCTTTCTAACCTCAAAGAAAATACGTTTCTTCAAAGTTCTGGCAAACCATCAACAAATGTGTTTAAATGATTATTTATACAATGCCCAGCAGCTTAGAACTACTGGGATTTCAAGAAAGAGAAGTGCTTTTGTAGGGCTTAGGCCTCAGAAACATATGCATCTTTAAAAATTCATATTCTATTAGTAAGAGAAACATTTAAATGTAAACACTTTTTTTTTTTTTGAGCAGTGCAATGGTGTCTTGCTCTATCAGAAGCCACAAAAAGAAATTTCTGAAAATACAAATGAAACATTTTTGTCTTCCTTGTCCCTATAAGCCATTTGGAACCTGCAGCATTAAGGCAGATAACATGCTGTATATGGGACTTGGATTCCTCCTACCGTTCCTTACCCTTTCTATTTCTGAACACCAAAACGCAGCAAAAAGATCCTACTAATTTTCCTTTGAATAAAAGAGCTGTAAGTGCACAGAAAGACATTCAGAAAACTCAAACAATAAAGCCTTAAGTGTTTTGACTTTTCACGTGAACGATACTTACATGTGCAGCTATTGAAGAGCACTGAGTAGCCCTGTGATACTCACCCACCCCCCTCCATTCTCTATATATTCTTACACTTCCTTTCAGTGATGACATTTCAAAGATTAAGACAAGCTTGATCTACTTCTCAAAGAGCTCAGCACACACAGACTTTCCTAATCGATGACAGTCATTGTAAAAAGTGTGCAAGAAGGAGAGAGAGGAAAAGGTGATGTTCTCAAGCTATATGTGATTCAAAGGTCATTCAAGCAAGGGTTCCTGTGCTGGCTGTGCCACTGGACCACCATAGCTCTGCTAACCAGGTTGCTCACAAGAGTCCTGATCTGCAGGAGGAAACTTCAAAGCAGGAGCTGCTGAAGCCATGTAACTGGGTCACCTTCACAGCTTCCTCCAACCACTGCATGTAAGTGAGCAATCTTACCTCACCTCTGATCCATCTTAATAGTCCCTTCTAATCAGAACATAAACCCAGCAACCTGGAGCCAAACATTTATTCATGAGGCGGTATTGTGTCTGAAATTAAGCAAAAGCGCATTCAACTAACTTAAGAGTGGGGATTTTTTTCCTAATGGCCTGTCATATATAAATGAGTTCCGTTTTACATGGAAGTCACATTACTAATTAATTTAATTTCAGGCCTATAAATCTAATAAATAATGTATGCAGTAAGCATCTAAGATGATGAGTAGTATACAAGGTCTGTATGCTTGCTCACAGGCATGCCCCACTGCAGAGGCATAGAAACTATAGAAAATAGCACAGTACAATGAACTTCAGTTCCCATGTCAGTGTTTTACATTCAAAAGCAAAGGAAATCGCCAATACTCCCAAATAATCCAGCAAATGGAAAATACTAACTAAAATTTTATCATAAGAGGGAAAGATCATTCAAGAGTCAAGGTTCTCTTTTAAAAGCAATGACAAAAAAAAAAATTAAATCCGTATTAACTAAATTCTAAATCACTGAATCAAGGTCTGTAAGTACAATAATACTTTGTCTTAGCATCAATTTTACTTTCAATGTATGGCAGCAATTCCAGCATACAGATTCAAGAGACTACTTCAGAGTAGAAACCTCTGCAAAGAAATTCATAATAACAAACCTCAGTATCTTTGAAAACATTTAAAGAACAAAAATACACAACACCAATGAAGTCTTGGAATAAATTTACCGCATAAGCAGGGCATGTATTAGTATACTACTTACAAGAGAAATAGGTCTGAAATACCCTACTGATGACCTGAAATAATTTCTACCCTGGTTGAGTAGTAAGCAGTACTTCAAGAAAAGGCCTACAGAAACCTGTCATAGCAGCTGAACATTAAAATACTACTCTCATCTTCTTTGACTTATGGTCTTAGTATCTGTCTTCCAAGGCAATGCAACACCTACATAGCTACACATCATTCTCCAAGACAGCTTGGGTCATTCTAAAATCCAGTGCCAAGTACTGTGCAATTCATTAGGACACTGACGAGGAACATTACATAATGGGCCACTGCATACACAAGACTTAGTAAATGCAGATAACCTAACATACCATTGATTTTTTCCTCTTCAGATAGGGACAGGTTCCTCTACAGCCAGCCACCTCTTCATCACATGGGCTCAAAGAACAAACATTTTATTCCTGCAGATTTGAAGATCTTAAAAACATTCCTTCCAACATGGAAAGACAATCACAGAGTCACAGAATGGTTGAGGTTGGAAGGGACCTCTGGAGACTATCCTTCCCAATACTCCTGCTCAAGCACCTTAAGCCAGTTGCCAGATTCTTTAGTCTATCCACTTTCTTTAGTCTCTCAGTCTTTCTTTCCCTCTCCCCTTCAAATGCAGCATCTCTCCTCCTTTCTTTTGCATGGAAGAATGCATACATAGCTCAATTCTCATCTTGGCCTGGGTGAGGTCCATCCCAGTGCACTGTATCATTTTTGTCGACATTTTTACTTCATCTTGTTCCCACAAATATTCTCTTTATTAAGTGATTCTTTTCAATAGTTCTTCTTTAATCATATAAGTGTTCAGTATTGTTAAAACTCTTGATAAACACTAACAATTTTTTCCAACACTCCAAACGAAGCTAGTAAATAAAACTTTGTTTTATCAGATGAGACATTAGCACAGAGATTTTAAGAAGCTTAAACTGACCAGATCATGTCAGAACTGGGATTACTACACACAAAACATTTGCTTTACTATCTTGACAAAACTATAGAATCACAGAACCATTAAGGTTGGAAAAGACCTCTAATATCATCAAGTCTAACTGTCAACCCAACACTACTATGACCACTAAGCCATGTCCAAGTGCCACATCTACACATTTTTTGAACCACTCTAGAGATGGTGGCTCCACTATCTCCCTAGGCAGCCTGTTCCAATGCCTCACCACTCATTCTATAAAGAAATCCTTCCTAATAACCAATCTAAAGCTCAGCTGGTGCAACTTAAGCCTATTTCCTCTCATCCTGTTGCTAATTACTTGGGAGAAGTATCCAACACTCATCTCACTATACCCTCCTTTCAGGTAGCTGTAGAGAGTGAGAAGGTCTCCCCCTCAGCCTCCTCTTCTCCAGACTAACCAATCCCAGTTCTGTCAGGCGCTTCTCAAACGTCACGTTCCTCAACCCCTTCACCATCTTGTTGCCCTTCTCTGGGCCCGCTCCAGCACCTCAAAGTCTTTCTTATCCTGTGGCACTCAAAACTGAACATGGTACTCAAGCTGTGGCCTCACCAGTGCCCAGAACAGGGGCACAATCACTTTCCCACTCCTGCTGGACATGCTAGTTTCAATGCAGGTCAGGATGCCGTTTGCCTTCTTGGCCACCTGGGCATACTGCTGGCTCATGTTCAGCTGTCTTTCCACCAGCACCCCCAGGTCCCTTTCCACTGGGCAGCTTTCCAGCCACTCTTCCCCAATCCTATAGCATTGTCTGGGGCTGTTGTGACCGAAGTGCAGGACCCAGCACTTGGCCTTGTTAAACCTCATACAATTGACCTCAGCCCAATCTGTCCAAATCTCTCTGCAGAGCCTTCCTACCTTTGAGGAGATCAACACTTCTGCCCAGTTTGGTGTCATCTGCAAACTTACTGACAGTGCACTCGAACCCCTCATCCAGATCACTGATGAAAATGTTAAACAAGACTGGCCCCCAAACTGAGCCCTGGGGAACACAGCTTGTGACCAGCTGTCTCCCTCTTTGAGACAGCTGAACTTCATCTGTCACCAGCAGGCCCAATGCCATTGATAAAAATCCCCATGATAAAAAAACCCAAAATTCCACCAGTGGCACCAGCCTCTGAGACATGTGTTGATCAGGTGTTTTCCTGTTCCTTCCTCCCAGTATTCTATGTGAGCTCCCAGTTCTTCAACCAATTGTCCTTTTCAATCACTTTTGGACTTCTGTCTGCAACCTTTTCACAGCCAAGAAGCACAACCAGTAGCAGGTGCTAGTCAGAGGGCTGCACCAGACCAGGGGCTTTCCTGGTAACACCTCTAACTGGGCCCAGGGAGAGAGCAGACTTCCCTGTGGATGGGTTCAGTCAGGTTATGGGGTCCTCCGTTCCCCTCAGAAGGGATTGTCTACAACAATCACTCTCCTTTTCCTTAACAGAAGCCTTCCTAATGCATGGGGCTGACTGACTCACCCTAGGCAACCCCCTGGATGGACCTTCATCAACATCCTAATTTTTCTGGCCCTCAAATACCAGTGCCCCATACCTGCTGTGTAAGTGCAACTGGAAAGGTGATGGAAGCTGTGAGGAGACTTGCCTGCCTTCTTGAGCAGGGACCTGTTTCCATTTCTCCCCATCTCTTAGGTACCCTCTTTCTGCCTGGTAGCAAGAGGGGACAGGGTCCTCTGTTTCTTGTGGAGCTTCCATATGCTGCCTTTGCCTCAGGGTGTGGCTCCACCAACCTATCTCCCTCTCAAGCTCCTGGATACATCTTAACCTTTCCACTTCCTCTTTCAGCTCTGCCACCAGGCTGAGCAGATCATTCAACTGGTCACACCACGCACAGGCGTTGTCTCTGCTGTCCTCTGGTAGGAGCGACAGGCTCAGGCACTCCCTGCAGCCAGAGACCTGGGCAGCTGCGTGCTTGTGTGGGAGCTCCGTCTGGGTCGCCTTATTCCATCTGGCAACTGCTTTTGGCCGAGTGGTAACCATAGCTAGATCCTCTTCAGGGAGGGTGAAAACCACCAGTTGAGTTTGCCTCTCGAGCCAGAAGCAGGATCAGTTCCCACCAGCTGAGCCTGCCTCCAGTGCTGGCAGAGCTTTACGTGCCATGCCCCCTGTGCCCGTGGGGGTGGTTACTGTGGCAACACCCATGCCTTGTCCGCCTCTCTCATGGGTGTTGCTGGCTCTGGTGGTACTCATGTGGGCAGTATTCACATGTATCATCTGGTAGTACTTATATGGAGCTATTGCTTCCTGTGGCCACGTGTTTTGCTGGCTCCTCAGAAGAATAGTCGGTTCTATTACAATTACATGGCCCATGGCCAAGAGACAGCTTGTCAAACAGAGAACACCATCAGAGATAGCTAGCAATTGCTCCCCCCCTAGTTAATAATCTACAGTGTTGGTACTCAATATATACACATAGTAGCATGAAGGTAGTGAAAGTGTGAAAGATGTATGAAGAGAAGAAATTTTAGAAAAACATTCACAGCCTGACCTTCCAACTAGATCTAGCAATTACAAATCTGATTCTCAGATATATGCAAGGCACTGAGCTGCTGACAGACGGATATTCTTAGAAAGAGTAACCTTGTTTAATTGAATATAAGCAATATTAGTTGACAAGAAAACAAAATTTGGTAAACAATCTGTCATTCTAATGAGCTGGTTTTCAAATAATCTTCAATGGATTTCCCTAAAATCCACATGCAAACAAGACCATTGCCTAAACACTAAGTTGGCATTTACTGCACAAAAGGACAGGAATACTTCTGGTCCTTTTTAAAATATCATCACATTATTTGAGAAAACAGCATCATGGATTGCTGTACAAATGGCACAGTTTTTGAAACTCTTTATTCAGATATTATAATTATGGGATTGCAGATGTTCCTCGTAGTACACGCTGCTTGTCCTGACAAATACCATAGTCTCAATCGAGCCATTATTTGTTTAAGTAAGTGGCAGTTCTTCTATTTTTTGCTGTGTAAAATGTTGTGTAAAACATCCTTAATTTGTAATAAAAGCAACTTTAAGCTGGAGATTATAGCAAACTAATACAGCTAACTAGGTAGGTGAAAGTATAAAGCTCTGCAGATGTGTCAGGGATGAGAAACACTTTTTAAAGAAATGACCTGAATCAGTAGTATTTGCTCTTTCTACATGGAAACATCATGCCTTTTTTAGGCAACTTAAATGCTGAAGATCAACTATCTTAAAGGAAAATTATCATCACTGTTTTAACAGTCTGAGAATGTGAAAATGGAGTAACTAATTATAAATCCTCAAAAGTTATTGTGAAATCCTTTTTTTTTTCTCACCAATAACTAAGTAACAGCAAATATATAACATTCATATTTCAGCCATCTCTTCAAATTTGCTCATATGCACTGAGAAGTAGAATAAAAACATTTTTTAAAAAACAAGGAATTAATCAGCTTTGCACAAACTTAAATCATACATAAAAGACACCCCACAAGAAATGTTTAAGTAAACAAAAGCTCTGAAAAAATAAAACAGAACCACACATTCAGAAACTATATCATATTGCTTAGTTTCAGTAATACTGAGAAAAGTCTGTATGATTTCAGTACATGAACAAGACTTCAAATATTAAGTAGTGATTGAATCCAAAGATTTTACTTCTGTAACAATATTTAGTTTTAGCTTCACTGAAGAATTTACAGGGAACGGTAGGTATGACTAGTACCCAAATAGATATGCAATTCTCAAGAGGATTGACCATGCAGCTTTGATGTAACATCCATATAAAAGCTTTAAGACATATTACTGAAAAGTAGAAAT
This sequence comes from Merops nubicus, assembly GCF_000691845.1. Classification (NCBI taxonomy): domain Eukaryota; kingdom Metazoa; phylum Chordata; class Aves; order Coraciiformes; family Meropidae; genus Merops; species Merops nubicus. The sequence continues at coordinate 74,925 of NW_008602723.1, read as the reverse complement.
GCTTAAACCTAAAAACAGCTGCCTTTGACACATGTAATTATCCACATTGTCCTTATCCAGCTCAAAGCTTTCTGACAATTCTGCCCCTCATGTGTAGAAAGTAGGACACCCTAAGCAGAAAAAAATAAAGAAAAACACAAAGACAGAAGAATGTTATGACAACTTCTAAAAGCAAAGTGATGGACCTGCCTGCCAAAACAAGCAGAACGGGTAAAATGCATGACTACTGCTGAGAGATGTCTGGACACCACAGAAGACAACACACACAACATAAAGTGAACCTGTGGACACACAGCTGCTGGCTCGCCCTACAGTAGAAATCAGGCTGATATGATTGTTTAGTACAAGGAATTAAGAAAGATTTTGCTGTTTTTTTCTGGGAGGCACTTGGGTACTTTCATTTCCACAGACTTTCAAGACTAGTTTTGCAGACTGAGATGCAGTTAAAGTCCTAACATTTTGATTGTGAACGGGACCTCAAGCAATGAGGCTGAAAAAAGGCTTGCATATTGAGAAAGAATACTTCATCTCAGAGCTACAGAAGATGGAGGCAAATGCACAGAGGGCTTTTGTTCACTCCTGTCCTGAACACAATGCAGCAGAGCTCTTCCAGGCAAAAAGAGTGAAATCTGAAGTTTCCTAACACTGCTGGGATCTGTAATACAATCTCTGTCTGAAATATTAAATTCCTCATCATGACTACAACATGACTTGGAAGGAAATCTTACATGTTGGTGACAAGTCACCTCATGAGGCAACTAGCAGTACAGTGCTCATAGCCATTCTTCAGAACTTTACTCTGTTTTTTGGGTTTTATTTAATCTTTGGCAATACTTCCGCAGATAGCAGAGAAAGGTGTTACAGCTAATTAAGCAATAAGCAACTCAGCATAACTGAAAGGTGACCAGTAACTGCAGCAGAATTTTGGTTAATATATTTAGATTTACATGCTAATAGCTGCTAATTCACTAACCAGAAGTAATGTTAAAAATACCCTCTCTCTCAAAAGATAGTTATCAATTCTATGTTAGCCACAATATAATGTATACATTCAGAAGCATTACTGCCAATTATCCTCCAATAATACATTATGCCACTGAACTATCTGTATTTCTAATAACAATTCCAGAATTCCAAGAAGTTGTCATACTTCTATGATTTAATACTGTTCTTCATCCACAGCTTTTTTTTTGTTGTAACTAGAAATATGATACTTTTTACACAATTGCAGCTTCTAAAGGGCCTTTAAGTATTTCTACATATTTGAATTGTGCCATTTAAAAAAGTATTTTCAATGCAAAAGTAAACTATAAATCAGACTATTTTGTGCTTACTTTGCATATACTCACACCATACTCAACAGTAAATACTTTAAAATACTACTGAAAACATTAACATCAGAAAGCATTAATGAGTTCCCTGACAACAGCGTCTTACAATCACATACGGACTAGACACAATAGGAAAGCCTGCCCTTCATTTGCAGTAGAGGGTAATGGAAGCTAAATTTTTCTCCTTCTTAAGCAACTCAGCTTGAAAAATAATTAACAGTGAATAAACAGAACATGGGAAAGAGGGTAAATCCTCACCATCTGAAGCACGAAACAGTAAAGCCATACAACAAACAAATATAGGCATACTTGGTGAATGAGACATAGATAAGTTAATGCTACCGTGAAATCTTTCTTTCGTAAAGAGAATATTGATAGATTTTCTTGTTCCACTTTTTTGCTGGAGTCACTGCACACTTCAGACCAGAATATATACAATAACTTCATCAAGCTTGAGGACTTCCAGGAACTGATTAATTGGTTTGCAACGAAAAAAATGGTTCACAATGTCCACATCAAAGCAAGAGGGAAAATTGCTGTTGTGGTAGTTGCTACCTGTTGTTCTAAAAACAATTAAAATCTAGAAACACACTGAAGTAACTATTAAGTCCTACACTTCAGTCACAATCATCTACCGTTCTGTTGAAAATGAGTAATGAGCTTATCATCATTACAACAATTCTTCCTCACATCCTGTTACTGCCAGACCTAAACTTCCTTACCGCCTCTCTTTACTGCTTAACACACACGTTGAATCATAAGGACGGCTGGTGGTCATTGCAATGCTGGAAGACAGGTCAACATTTCACTTTAGGGACTCTGAGGCAAAAAAGCCCAACCAGAACAGTCAACAAAAAGCAGCTCTATTCATTCTTCTTAGTGCTGCGTCCTACAATATTCTTAGTCAACTACTGATGCTGCGGAAGTGGCATGATTAGCAATATAATTTGGCTACTATTCTTTGAAGATATCTCCACTACCCAATTAAATCCAAACTTTACATTGTGTCATTTTATTTGTGATCTATGCTTCTAGTTCAAAACCTATATAGCCTTGAAGGAACCAAGTTCATTTATGATTTGTGAAAAGGTCAAAAATCTTCACCAGAAAAGTCTTCATATAAAGTAGCCTAAGTAATTTTCAGCATAAAAGGGCTCAATACAAATGTACTGGAATACTCTCTCCAAGAACACCGATAGCTTTTTACCTCCCTTTAGCTATTTCTTTTATTTTTTTAATAAATCCGATTCTTCTTAGTGATCTCATTTTTATCCTTAATGTAATATACGAGCAGAGCTTTAATGTAAAAAAAATCTAAAAGTACTTTCTTGGATTAAATGGATTTTTTCAACTTCTATACTCATAAATGATGATGCTTTGAATTTTTATCTAAAGTCCTCAATGAGTCTCAGAAACTTTTACTGAAGAAACACAATTTGCACGCTCCTTTGCACTGTAAGTACAATTTGTAGTTTCTCTCACTTGTCTCTACTTCTCACACTTTGTGTTGCTTCATGAAGTACTATCTTAGAACTTGAACTGAGTTCCTTTTTTGGAGTAAAGCAAACTCAAAGGTACACTCCAGGAATGCACCTCGTGCATTCTGACACAAATGAGCATTCGGTTTACAGGACCTGACTACAGGTAGTCCAAAGTAAAAACCCAGCAAACAAAAAAACCACCAAAATAAAATAAAATAAAAAAACAAACCAACAAGCACATCCCCTGAAACATGTTAGTGTGGATATCAGATGCTGAGAACTGTTTAATACTTCAGATCCATTCCAGTTTGTTCACGCTACTTGCCAATGCAGATGGAATCAACCACAAAGTTGCAACTGTGAACATTCATTAAGTGGCACGTAGGGAAAAGCAAGGAGGGAAATGAACACACAGGTTAGATACATTAAACCTTTCCAACTCACGTCAAATATAAATATGAAACACAAAACACTTGTTACCTATCAAAAAGGTGTCTTTTTTTTTTTTTTTTCAGAAAGCTATCTTAGAAAGCTGCCTAAGAAACCCAGCTTTTAATTTTTTAAGGAATATCAGAGACCTCTTATCCAACAAGTAAGCAAATTGAAATCTGATTCAACACTCAGTACCTAACCTGAAACAGTAAAGTGTTAAGTGCCATGGAAAACTGTGTACCTCTACAATAGTATTGGTACAATGGTACTGGTACCTATGGAGCTTCCTGCATGCACTATGATTCAGTCTCCTTTTTGCTGGGAATACTATATGAGTTCTGCTTGTATCAGATCAAAAATGTCCTCTGTGGGTTGTTGGTACTGCAACAGGCAATCAGTAAGCATACAGAGCATTTTTATTTTCTTTCATCCTAGGTTTTTTACACTAAATATTTAAATTAACTCTAGAAATCGGTTTAGAAGTCTAAGCTGTGTGAATCTAGAGCTTAGCATCACGACAGACGAGTCAAATAGTAATTAATCAGACAAGCTTATATGCAAATTTACTGTCATTTTTAAAGGGGTGAGGAGTTTCTAGGTACTGAAGAGAAGATGAATGTTCAACCAGAAACTCATTAAAGTTTACAATTAAAGACACAAAGCTTGATCATGCCCTCAAACACTATGCAGACATGTATTTTCTGAATTCTGCACAACACACTGTTTGCAGAGGAACAACAGGTGATTTAACAACGCAAACAATGATGTGTCTCAGGGCACGGTTCAGCCAAAACCTTATGGCAGTAAAAAGAAGAAAAGTAGTATCAATTAAAAATTTGCATCAGAAGTTTAAGAAGACAAACCATAATCCCTCTCTTCAAGGAAACACTGCATTAACATTTACATATTTACTCATACTTAGCATTCATGGGCTAAATAGAAAAGTTCAGTATAAGGTCTCCTCAGGGTAATTTCCTTTGGATCCTTCTCTCCCTTCCACTAATGATCTACAAGTTGACCTGCACTCTCGAGCTGTGAGAAGCATTAACTCAAAACCTACAAGACCTCATATAGCCAAAGCCTTGCTGAAGTAAGACTAAAGTATAAGCTGCAAAATACTCATTTTCACTAGTGAAATTCTGACTCCATCAGAGTCTGAGAGTCACATACAGTGATCAAAGAAAACAGAGCCCCACAATGAAAGATTAAACAGATGTTATTCCTTTGGGGAACATTCTACGCAAATCAGAAAACCCAGTGCAAGACATCAGGAGGATTCTGTTTGGCCGTTTTCCTCTCTATTTCAGTCCCCAGTGGACTAAAATTCCTACTTCAAAAGAAAAAAATGCTTCACACATCTTCAGAATGTAGCCAAATATTTAAGTGACTATTCCTCTGGAAAATATTCATGGTCCAGCTAGCACAAATAATTCTGAGGTAGAGAGTTAAAGCATACCTAATGGTCCCAGAAAGTGAAGAATTATTATAATTTTTCAAGCTAGGTTTGTTTTTAGAAGTAAGCAGCCAAGTAGGGAATAACCTGCTCTTTTGTAAGATGCTAAAGATTCTTGATGTTCTTCAGCATCATTCCCAACAGTTTTACTCCATGCCTCCCAACTACATCAGTCACTGGCTCTGTTTGGTGTTTTGAAAATCCTGCAACTGTTGAGATTCACTTGTTTTATTCTGAGAAGCAGTAAAGAAAACATGGATTTAACAGTGTTCAGTATAACATGGACTTCCTAAAACATGGATTTAGTACAGTTTTCATAGGATCTTTGTTTTGTTCTTTTGTTTAGGTACACAGTAAATGAAATGTGACATTGTAAAGCACCATTCCAGTGCAACACAATGAAATGGAAAACTAATTTTGCTAATCACAATTGCTCAAATAACTTGGCTTTTTATTATCTTTCTTCAGGATCCCTTTTACTCAGCATTACCTCCAAGGAAGAGAGTGAAGCCTACCTGAAGCCACTGCTTCATCGTCAGTACTCCACAGAAGCTGCCTTGTTCCAAACAACTTTGAATACACTGTCCTGCCTTTTCTTTTCCTGCTCCCAAATATCAGTGATAAAAGGGAAAAGGTAGTAGCAGAAGCATCCTGGCAGAGCAGCTAGGAGGCCACTATCAAAGGTGCTCCTGCCAACCAAGAACTCGACCAGTATCCTTAACCAGGAAGAGTCAAAGCATAAAACAGAGTTTGAAAATGAACTGCTAATTCAAATCACTAAAACTAACATCCCGAACTGTGGTTTGGGTTGCAAAGGGATCAACTCTATCCTAAGATAACAGTCACAAGGCATTGTAACCTGTCATCTTAGTATTCCCAAATTAAGGGCCCAAAATCTGTAAGTATTTTTTTTTCCATTTACATATGCTTCTGTTGTTTTTACACTTCATAAAGCTCTCGGGTTTATTACTTCAGTAAGACCTGTTCACTCATGTGTGCTAAGAATGTCTTAATGCTCTGTGTATCAGATAACAGAGCTCTACACCTTATCTGGTGTAAAAGGGGGGAAATTACTTGAGCAGAATATAAAAAAGTTAGTGAGAAGCTGGCTTGTTGTAACTACAGACATTTATCAGTTCTTAGTCATTAGTCGAAACTGATAATGATGGGCAGTCAAGCATAGTGCTTCTCATCTTTGTTTTCAATGACGATAAAGTGCTGCCTGCTGCCAACTGTGCCTCAAAATGGAGAAAGGTACTTAAACCTGCTTCAGATGAGCAACTGGGTGCATGCCAACTTTTTACATGAACAGTCATAAGCATGTTCCTGCACAGCAGGAAGTGACCAAACTATTCAAAGCTGTAAAACCAGGTTTGCTTGCCAGTTATGTTATTGCTTCAAGATCAGTGTATTACAGATGATACTTTGCCAGCCATGAAACCACTGTTTTTCCTTAACAACAAATTCTACACCTTTGATATTTAAAATTCTGTATAGAACTGGCTGTTCCCAATTAAAAAACAAAAAAAAAAAAAAAACAAAAAAAAACCAAAAAAAAACCCAAACAAAACCAGAACAAACCAAACCACACCACATTTTCAGAATGAAAGCTAGGACTTAAAACATATCAAACACAATCTCCTGAACTAGAAGCTTTAAAAAAATAACTTTCTTCAATCTGCACCAATTATAAGGTCCCCTTTCTTCTCTAAGCCAGATGAAAATTAATTGTAATGACCTACTCCAGTCCTCAGCCTTGGCTGCCAACCCTGTAGTCATTTTAACATTCCTGTCCATAATCTCTGCTATAGTTAATAGGTGGTTGCTAGTTTAAGACATTGCACTGTATTGCCTCCTGCTGGAAACCACTTCTTTAAAATAGTTTATGAAAATCACACAACGTGACTATGACATAGTTAATATTTATTAAATTTCTGTCATTAATTGGATTACTCAGGCAAGAGAGATTTTTTGAAGAAAGGCAGAACTGTCATACAAGCAATTGGGCAAATAAGTTCTTTCCCTGAACAGGTTAAGACAAAACTGAATGTTACAGACAAGAAATTGATGTTTTTTTTCTCATGACAGCCAGCATCTTTCTCTATTTTCCTTTCAGAGGACCAGTCATAAAACAGACTCAAGCTTCCCAGTATAGCACAATACCTGTTCACTAACAAACATAACTTAGCAAATACAACCAAACAGTTGACTTTGTTTTTTTAAGGGTGTTGGTACCGGAGAAGATGGATGTCAATGTTTAGCCACGCTTTAGTTGTTTGGTTTTTATTCACTTGAAAATAAATACTAAAAGTAGTATCAAATATTTGATTTTATAACATTTTATTTGTTTTCACACATACAAAAAGTAGTTTGCATATTTGCTCAGCAATCTAGTGAATGATCTTAGATTACATGCACATGCACAGCTCAATTCAGTGATAGAAGTGTCTCTATCTGCTTCCTAGTAACATTCATGTTTGAAATCTCAAAAAAATATGCAGAGGTTCTTGGGTGTTATAGCTCAAAAAGCCATTTTAATGATCTTTCCAAGACATGGACAGTGGTCTTCATTTTTTGAAGAATAAAAAAATTATTCAAGCCAAAGCACAACTTAATAGTATAACTACCAGAAAAAGTACTGCAAAACTGCATTGTAAAGACCAGTTGAAAGTAACCTGTATTTAGGTTGTAGGAAAGGTAGAGTTTATACAATGTCCATTCTCTAGGAATATAACCCATTCCTTACTTGAAATCAAAGCAATGTGTTCAAGCTGTGAAGGTTTTTGTGCTACTGTTTCCTACAGAAATCCTATAAGTAAAACCCCAAAAGCTAGATACCACTTATATTTACTGTGCGCAACTGTCAAATGCCAGGCTACTGTGAAGAAAATCATAAAGGAGGATAACAGATGCATCTTCATTAAATACAGTCAGTCCAAGCCCTTGTTATCACAGAGGCAGTTATGTCACTCTGTGACATGGCACTGATTATGGTGGTCACTCAAAGGACATTGCTGCCTCCAACACTGCACAAGAGCAAGCAGGAATAGTGTGTTCACATACAGTCAGCAACACAGTATTCACACACTGTGTCATCCAGCATTTAGCTTCTGTTGCCTAGTTGTTATCCCCAAACTGAACGCAGTTTTGGGATAACACATTGATCTCTGAACTTCAAAAACGCATTTTCCAGAGATAGCCACATCATGCTAATGGTTGACTTTATATTTCTGTGTTGTTTCAGTCTGTTCTTATCAATCCCCCATTCATTATTTGATGTCACCTCCAACAAAAAGAAGATTTTAACTTGCAGATGTTATGAATGCCTGAGGCAAACTCAGACCTAACGTGCAACGATTTGCATTTGTTATGCTAAGCATATACATCCTCTATATTATATCTAGTTCCTTTGTGGTCTAATGTAGGAATCCCTCTTCTATTGTTCTTGCTGTTAGCACCGTAATAACTACTGCTATTGCAATGTTAACAAAAGACTGCTAATAAGCCAAGTACAGTACAAATTCCCAGGGCATCACCAAGTGAGAAATGCAGGTTGAAATGGTAGATTCAATTCCAAGGACCTATTTTCTAGACTCAAAAGTTACAGTTGTGAAGTCATCACATATGTGAAAACACAGCACGTGAGCAGTAGAGTTCTATTAATAATAATTAATTTAAAACAATGCTATTATAATTGTCAACTGTATCACAGTAGTACTGCTTAATACCACGTTTAAATTTTCATTTGTCATGGATTTATTATTTTACTCATTTATTTTTTCAGCTGCACCATCCACTTAACATTACCCATGTTTTTTTTCTGACAGACCAGAAGATGGCTTTCCTAGTTGTGGCACTTCAGCCATTACTATATAAAATAATTATTAATTTCCAAGCTGATTACTTGGAAAAGATTACTCCTTGAACAGGCAGCTTAAAAATAAATTCAATTAAAATGTATATTAAAATGCCCTACAATGACACTCCTCTGACATTCATAAAGGTTTTATGGCTAAAAGAATCAGAAACTGACAAAAAAAAAAATCAAAAGATCTTTCTCTTTTGCTGAAATTCCTTCTCTTATAAGCTGCTCACTTTTCAAACATTCTGTGTAAAGAAGAAAGAACACAAACCTTTGGCAAAATTGTAGGATGTTTCCCAGTAGCTATGCTGCTCATCATTATTATAAATGAAAGTAGACAAAAGAAGTAGAGTTCCATTCTTAACATCTTCCAACATTAACAGCCTTTGCAGTGCATGCTGGATAGACGCACAAACTATTTTAAGCATCAGCAAGATGGGGCTTTCAAGGTTTAAGTAGGAGAGAATGCAAAAACAACAACTGCAAAAATGTGAAAATTAGCGAGTGTGTAGACAGGACTCTATTACCAGGAACTTCTCAACATAACACAAATTCAACCAACCTTATCAATACCACTCAAGCTCACAAGCCTGACTTTAAATCTAACAGAAATTAGTTTGATGTGGGCTCAATTTGGTAACTCACATTAAAAAGTCTAAATTTTTAACATCGGAAGAATCAGATGAAATTTCTTGCCTGGGACGAATACATAAGGAGTTTCATTCAGTCTAAAGTCTTGTGTTTTCCCAGGAGATATATCCCCTGCTTGGACTGCTCCTCCCTACAGCCTGTTCCTATTGAGCTAAATCTAGGTTAAAATCCAGGAAAGAAAACTGCAAGCAAAAAAACCCCAAACTAACAGAATTCCATGAGATGGGGAAGAGCAAGGAGATTCTCTTCATGGTAAAGAGAATGAAGTCAGTATTAGTCTGTGAAAGTGGAAGATTGCAGGGAATGAGTGATCTGAGCAGAAAAAGGACCTCAGGTTCTTTCAAGTCATGTAGTAGACTTTCAGAGTCAAGGACCACATGCTGATTTTTATCTCCTGAATGTAAAGCAACAAGGGGAGGAACTGCTTGCATTGTTGCTTGTGGTACTATTATCTTCCTTTAATGTATATTTCTGCCACTTAGAACCCTTTATAAATCCTTGAGTCCCAGTTAATTGTCATCCAAAGCCTTATAGCAGTACAGCACACTGCAAAACTGAGCCTCAATAGCTTTTTAGATTGGTCAACACACTGAAAATTGCTTTGTTTTAAAAAAGGAGACAGAGATCAGCTGCAAAAAATACAAAAGTAACTTCTGTCATGAAACACATTGATGCCATCTCAATGGGCACTACTGCCATGAAGAAACAGTTGATATTCAGCCATTTACTACGAGGGCTCTAGCTGGGATTTTCAACAGAGAAAAATAAATGAAATAATTTTCTGACCCCCCAAAAAAAAGGAAAAAGAAAAAAAAAGAAAGAAAAAAGAAAAAAAAGAAATTCAGTATTGAGTGATTATATACGTGTAGAGACTTACTTGAGACAAAGCAGCATCCCGCTGTTCTATCACTGCATTCATTTCCTCAGCTATTATTTTCTTTTTACGTTCTTTGGTCCTGTGTATTCGATTCAGAATTATAGCTCCGTTCTTCAGTATATCTATCCCTGTGTCTGCATTGTTTATTCTGTTCAGTAATTCCTGTAATGTCTACCAACAGCATTATATGTTAGTCAGACATGAAGTTTTAATATATTTTATTTAATATAGGGTTTTAATTAATAGGCACATGTGAATTGTAAATTGACTGAGTGAAGTTATTGAATTTTCATATTGCAGCAAAGATGTACATTATTAGTGTGTCAATTCTTCTTTTTCCCACATCTTAGTTCCTGAAACCCACTCAATTGAACTTAAGCCTCTAAGATATAAGACTGACATCAAGAAATCTCCTCAGAGAATGGCTTACCATGTCATTTTCTTCAGGGTTAATATTTTCTAGCCTAGAAAAAAGGGACACAGAAAGCCTGATCAGTAGCATTTCCTTAGTGCAGCAAAATGAGTTCGCTTTTTAAATCTTTAGAACCTCAAGTAATTTCATTCTACTAGTCTTTAGAGTCAACCATGACACTGAACATATTAAAGTGCCACCTGCTCGACTCCATCTTTCAATAATGCACCATATCTTCAGCACTGACTTCAGACTGTTAAGTTATTAATGTTTACTGCTATATATGACTACAAGGATCAATTGTTCATATGTGCTTAGATGAAGAAAGTTCCCCAGTGATAGAAATGACTGATGCTCTTATTTTATTTATTTCAGGGCTTACAACTTTTACCTGACGTTGTATTTTTTGTTGTTTTTATTGCACCCCAAATGAAACAGGACAGGACTTTATTGGAAATCTTTCTTTTCCATGTTAAAGTAATTCTTTTTCCACCTCCCTCTTCCAAAATGAGGACAAAAACCTAGTTGAAGTTTCCTTAAAGATATTTTGATTTTCTATCTGTTATAAAACAGCAAGCTAAGTCAATTCTCTGCAAAGCCCTTATTTAATTCTGAAACAAACGCCCCTGCACTTTCCTCCCTCTCTATTTCAACAGAACATATATTGACCTGTCAAATACAAAGATGATACGAGGAATTTAGTCATACAGCTTTGAACACCCACTGTGCAAAAGCAGTGAGCGATAGCACAAAAATCTAATAAATAGGATAGCATGCATTTTATTTTATCTAAGGTTAGTTATAAGGAGAGCATTTTATTTAAAACACTTCTGTGTATTTTAAAACGGAAGAGACCTCTTTTCTGGAAAGACAAGCATATTAAAGTTACTTTACTTAACAGTGCCACTGCTGCTTACTTAACAGTGACTGCTACTAAAAGTAGGTCTGTCATCAGCATATGATTTTTTAAAAGACAGATATATTACCATTAAACATCTACGAAGCAGCAACACACTTTTTCAACAGTGCTGTGACAGTTGCTGCTCCGAAGCCAAGACTTTAGCTAGCAAACATCACAGAGCCCTTGACAGTACACTAGCACCATTTGCATTAATACATTAGTTTTACCAGATAACAGTATGTAAGGCATAGCAAATCAGCCAGCACAAAAACTAATTCTTTAAATGAAAGAAATAATTCAGAATGTACTACCAGTGTGAAAAAGCTGGTATATTTATAGGAAATTCATAAGCAGTAACTACTCCAACACATACAGGCAGCATCAAAACTAAATAAAACAAAGTAAAAGCTAACCTCTGCTGGGTTTGACTTGTATTCATAAAGCAACATAAAATAGCAAACATAGTTTAAGTCCAAATTCTCAGAACTAGATCCTTGACTTGGCTCCTTGTAGAGTTCCTTCTTTAGGTTTTTACATTGCTCTAAGTGCCACTTCATGTGGGACTTAAAAATGGATCTCCAGCTAGTTTGTATTCACAATGAAAGGAATGGTATTTGTCAAAGTAAATTGGCAGGACTGACCCAGGTTCTCCAGAGGACTTCTACCCTGCTCAAAGTGTGGGTCAATAAAATCACCCAGCCGACCAACAGGCTAGGTAGGCAGGACAACTTAGGGAGAAATGGGGGTGGGGAAAGGAACAGGAACTCCTACCGTAAAGTGTAGGCCTTCAGCATACTACTGCCACAAGGGATCTGTCTGTAGGTGTACATACCTGTCCTTAGGTGAGAGTATTTTTCAGGAAGCAGCATCTGGAGCTGTGTATTTGCCCTGTTGCCTCTCCCTGTGCTGTGCACAGGCAGTAAGTGACCCTTAGATCTCATGATTTTCAACAGCAGTAACCAAGGATCCCTCTTCCCCCCACTTATACACACGTTCTGCTAACGTGTTCTCTAGGGCCAATAGAACAGAGAATTTTGGTTGTTACAGTTAAATAATGACAACAGAATTGCTCCGGCTGCTAATTTAAAGAAAGCATTAATGTGTTTGATAAAGATCGGCAGGCTGTTCAATATTGCCCTCTTGTAAAGATCTCTGACTGGAATAAGTCCAAAGCAGATGGAAGGCGTGACCTGTGCTCTAAAACTTGATGAGTGTGACACAAGTAGCCAGTGTTCCTTAAAAAACCCAAACCTCTGTGTGCTCCATGTCTGACACAGAGAACTTGACCTTTTGAACAACCAGCATTAGGAAGAAAATACTGAGTGGCAGTTGGAAAAGTTCCAAGATTCCAGAAGAAACTCTCCAAAATTAAATAAAATTTTAAAAGTCCCTCACAGCTCATCCAATCATCTCTCCTCCTTCCAAAGGATTAGTGGAGTGGTAAGGTGAACTCCAAATAAAATTTCTTTCAGTCACAGTAATAAACTACTTAGAATAAAGAGGCTGAGAAAAGTAATTTCCTTATGGGATTGACTCTGCTTTTGAGAATGCGGAACCTCAGTTTGACTCTTCTTGGTCACAGTCCTGGCTTGCTCCTCCCATTGCAAAATGCCAGACATCCAGGCAGATCTAGTAATGCATGTCTTGTCACCTCAGCTGAAATGTTACCGCAGTTAGTAATGACACCCAGTGTTCTGAAATGCTTGAGTGCTGGAGCTGGGTTGGAGTTTCAGCTGGAGTCTTGGCTCCATTCAACCATTTCAGGTTCACAAGGTGTACAGCTGCATGAATAAGCGTTCTATAAGCTTAGAATAAGTGGACCAGAAGAAAAGCAGCTGAATCTGATGGAAGCAATCCTGCCTTCTTTGTACTGTAATGCCCAAAGATTTCAAAAACAACACAGAAATTTCTTCAAGGAAAAAAAAAAAAGGAACACCCCATGCCCAAAACAATAATCAAAACAGGAAATGTTTCCCTGTACCATACCATTGCTTTTTTTGGAAGAAACAAAGAATGAGTTTTACTCCCTTCCAAACTTTAACAAACTTTACAGTGGGAAGAAACAAAACTTTTGGGCTCTCTGCCCTTGTGGCTTTTGTCTCTTAGGATCTTTCTTTTTCTTTTACTGCTCTGATGACTGACACTAGAACTATCAACAAAAATAAAAGCATGTAACATTTTTCAGAACACTTCAGGAGCACATTTTTATCCTATGGAAGGCATAAGCCTTCTTGAGATCTGTGTAAGGATTTTGTTCATGTCCAGGATGGCTTCAGTGACAGTTTACAAAGCATCCAGGATGTGAAAGACTTGGGTATGACTCTTTCCAATGACCTGCCATTGCCACAGTCTCTGTAAGAAATTGGAAAGACTGGAGGAATGCTCACAGCTATGATGGCTCTTATGGGAATTAAAAGCACATTTGTAATGTCCTCAGAGACTGCTGTTCAAAGCAAGATTTCAGATGCATGTACGCCTATAATGGGCTCTGCAGAGACATTTACTCTAACAAATTGTGCATTAATCTTGCAGAAATGGAATCTCCTAATCTTCCTGTTGAGTCATACTTACAGGCTGTGACAAACTAGAAACTTGTAAATTCCAGAGAGTAAAGGTGCACAAACTATGTGCAGATTATTGAAATTTATTTAGGTAATATTCTCTGGCTTTACCTACAAAAATACCCAAAAGGTGACAACTGGTTCTCTGCCATAAAGTGGAAAAAGTGCTCTTAGTAGAATCAATTATTTAAAACATAGTCGCCTGCCATTTAGTTAACTGCACTTATTTGTTTTGCTACCATGAAAAACTTCTGTATGCTTTGCATTTCTCCTGGCAGAAAAATAGGAGAAATTTCTCAGCAGCTCTAGGCTTTAGGGGACTACCATAGGCGGGAACCAAGATGATCGCAACTCAGATGGATGAGGCTTGAAAGGGGAAGCAAACTGTAGCTTCAAAGTGGCCTCTATCCCAATGTGAGAAACGAAACTGCTTCTGGTCTTCCTCTCCTACCAACAGCTTTGTTTAACATGAGATGACCTATTTCTGTTGTGTTAACACGGCATACATAAAACTCTAGGAAGTATTAATTGCAGCCTTACAAATGACCCCTTCCCTACAGACAAACCCCATATATTTTTGCTACGTCACTCACATCATTAGCAGGAATTTTGCTGAAGGAAATGTCTAGTGGGCTTAAAGGCTTGATTGATTTCCTATACATTGCAACTTCTGACTGACATTCTGGTACTGCCTGTCAAAAGATCCCTATAAAATGTCGCATTCATCTTATTTACCCCCAAATAAATCAATATGAAAGCTTTGATTATATTTTTAATTTTTGTGATCAAAATCCCTCACCTTGCTCTCAGTTCTCCAGAGAAAAATATGGCCTTATAGGCCATATAGGACGGCTAACAAATTAACCAATATAACAGTAAGACCAGCACTAGCCTAGTATTTCATCACAGAGAAGCCTGTGCTAAATTTTCCTGTATAACCACTGTTGAGTTTATGACGGTCAGAGACTGACACAACAGCCTTTTTGCACAGAGCAGGAAACGTATACTTACTCTTTGAGAGACTCTTCTAAACGGTGGAGTCGCAGAAATGCTTCATCTCGCTCTTCATTGGCTAACCTAAGCCTTGCCATGACAGCCTCGTCACGTTCCCGTTGAGCAGAATAAACTTCTTCCACCAGAGCTGTAAAAGTAACCAGTGTGTTTAACAAACAAGTTTGACAGGGAAAGACACTATTAGATGCACTTACATGGGTCTTTGCCAGCATCTACTAAAATCAACATTTCTCCACTGACCTCGGATTACTCTGGATAAGGTCTATGTTACTTTTCAGACAGAACACTAAATTGCTGTTGATTGCTGAAATGAATACTCTAAGGAATGAAACAAAGCTATGTGTTTTCAAATTCACCCCTGTAAAAATCAAACAGGGCAAGGAAGTGATTTGCTTTGCATTCTGAATACCTGCTTAATGGGAAAGTAATGTTAATGCTCAGAATCTTAGAAGACCCTAGTATGTTTCTTCTAGGTCATGAAGTTAAAAATAATGATCTGCTAAAGCTGCTTCTGAAATGACACTGCTTCTTATAGGAGTGGCACACATATTAAATATTAAAAATTCCAATACTTTCACAGTCTGTCTGGTACCACAAGGGTGGCACAGCTGGCATCTCTCCTTCTGTGCCAAGCCTTTACTTTATTGTGAAATAGACTGTTATATTATGTGTTATGGCATAGGTGGACCTTGGAGCATTAGGTGCCAATAAACTAAGATTTACTGTCTATCCTTGGGAGCATACTAACACCTTCGAGTCATTCTTCATCCCGAGCTTACATTTTCTCGCTGCCTCTCCCCTGTCAATACATCTAACACCAGCTCTGGCACTCTGCCAGAACTCTTACCTCAACCCTGCCTCCACTAAAATCTTTATTCATACTTTCATCATTTCCCTCTGCAATACTGCAAATCTCTCCTCACAATCATCATAAAACTCTGCAGTTGAGATGTCTTGGGACTTCCAGAATGCCATCGTAAGACCACTATTGCTCTAAGACAGAAGACTACATCCTTTCTGCAGGTTCCAGAATTCCCCATGCTCCCCTCTTCTGGTCTGCCGAGCTGGTGTTCTGTCAGTTTCCCAACACCATGCTACTGTCTCTTTCAAATTTTTGCACATATTTTGCAAAAACTTTCTGTATTAAGCCATTTATATAAGGAAATTACAAGATATAAATGACAAAATGACAAAATACAAGAACATATTGCATGAGGTGGGCTGTGTATTCCAGCTCACCAGACTTCCACTTTGGTTGCTGAGATGTATGGAAGGGGGTTTCCTTACCCCCTTCAGAACTCTCTGCTCCTCTATGAACCACTGCTTAAATCACTAAGTTAAGAACTCAAAGGCAGGCTTCCTCCCTCTTTACTCTAGCCTATAGCTTTTAGTCCTCCATTCTTACTTCAGCTGACATTGACTTTCATGCCTCTATAAGTTAGTTTACTCTTACTTCACCTTGGTACGTTATTGTACTAAAATTTCATAGTGTGATATAAAATAAAACACTTTATGGTTCTTCACACAATGCAACAACAGGAACACAGTAGTAGCACCTTTTGTTAGCAGCTATATTGCTAGCACAAAGTACACTTTAACAGTACTGAAAAAAACACCAAAACTCCCCAACCAACTGAAATACAAAACATCACTTTGTGAGCAAGTGTCTGTACAGTTCACAAGCAGCTCAGGTAACCAGGGATGTAAGATGAGTGAGAAGATTAACAGAAGAAGAGTTCAGAGAGATAAATTAGGAAGATGTTCAAGGTAAGAAAATGTCAAGGTAAGAGAACCCTTTCCACAGAGCTGCAAGTGGAAACATTACACAGGGTTCATAATGAAAAAAATTGCTGGAATGAATAAAAAGCTGTCTAAAAATAACTGAAGATAGGGCACTTATTACTGTTCTGGGGTTAATTAGTTTCCAGATTAGTTAACTTCTCTCTGGTTGCTTTGAGTGCATCCATTTTTCTGTCAGACCTTAGAACATCCCCACCTCAGCATGGACAACCACAACTGGCCAACTGCTACAATGGATCCTGAGCATACAAGTGCACTTAGAGGGACCATGTTTTGGCGTATTTAATTCCTTCACTGCATAACTATAACCAGTGATAATAATTACTATACGGGCTTTTAAAAATCAGATTATTGCTTATTTGTCCTTAAACAAAATTAATGTATATATAACAGTATGAAAACAGTCAGAAAGAGTTTTTTTTTTAAAGTTACTTAAACATCCTGCTTATCCTAAATCCTGCTATCCCTGATAGCAGCCCAGAGTCTAATTGCCTTGAACAGTGAACCCTTTCCCTGCTCAAAGGTCCATTACAAAATACTGTCTCTTAACGATTGGCCATAAAAAGTGAATTAAATTCAGTAAATCTTTCTTGTTATTTTCTTATCCTTCTACTAAAGTAAGGCATCAGACTAAATATCCCAAGGACCAGATCCACCAAATACATTGGAAAAAAAAAAAGTTTAATACCAATGGCAGGTGATTGGCTTTTACTGCTATTTCTTAAAAGCAATATTGCACATTAACTTTGTCATATTAAACAGCTCAGGGAGAGCGTAGAAAATCAGGTATGATGCCTGCATGGTAACCTAAGGTTGGAAAAAGAAAAAAAAAAGATACTTAGCTACATGGCATTTTGATACAACATAGAAACACTGACCACAAGAAAGTACTAATTTAAAAAATAATGAAAGTCCTCATCGAACTCATTTTAATGATCTACAGAAGGCTAACTCACCCAATTCCTTTGTGAGCCAAAGCTTCTGCTGAATTTATGTTAGAGATTTCTGTTATTGAATGCCTATGCATTTCTGACTCTACTTAATATTTTATAAATTCCTTTTTTTATCACTATATGGAATATTATAACAGTTACACAGTTGCAGGCAGTGTGAAGTTTGGTGTTGTAACAGTTACATTCACCATTCAGCCTGCGCTATGGATGAGTACAAGTGAGGACTTAAGGATCATGGGATTCTTCAAATAAGCCACAGAAATAGATACACCTTTGAGTTGCAATGTAGCAGCAAGCTAAAACATTTTCTACCATATTTATGAAATGGTGTGAAATATAACCTGTGCAACAAAAAGTCTGTTAGGGAGAGTGACATAAAAATCCTCTCCATTAAGAAGAGGAAAGAATATCCAGATTATTATCCCTATGCCTCTTAAAAATGCCAGGCAAAAATTAATTTATAGTAACAAGTCAGGCTCTGAAGTCTCATTTACGATATGACCTAGCCAGCAAAATACTAGTCCCACATGGGCACACTGACCTGACGCTTGATGCAACGAAAAAGCGATCCAGCTACTTAGTCACCAACTGCTCTGGTTGACACCATGAGGCTTTCCTTGGAGACCTTCCAATGGCCCACCAACTAACCCTATCCTGTTTATCTTGAGGCCTGACCAACAAGAAACACCAATTTTCATAGACCTCATGTTTCAAGCAAGAAATTGACTCACAAAAGTGAAGTATGAATGGTCAAGTATTAAGCTAGAATGAATTGTGGCATTTACTAAGTCATATACATATAATGGCATTCAGGAGTTAAAATATTTAAATCCCATAGTGCTAAATTAAGTAAAAAGGATTATTTTCCAATGCTTGCAAACATTGTAGTATATACAAATATGACACTACTATTTAGCTGCATAAACTTTATTTGCTTTGGAATAATTTAATAACATCTTTCTCCTTGTAACTAAAACTCCTGCATACTCTAAAAGAGCTCTTTATTTTAAAAGAATCATTATGCTAAACTCATCAATTCTAAAACATTTTTAGTTTTTAGTAAAGAAAACAATTGTAAACAGAGAGCTTTTGTAAAGTAGATAGCTATTACAAAGTTCACTTAGAAAATCAATATAGCATTTTAGCTGGAATTTGCTCATTAAACACCCACAGCTCTAATGCAAATTATGGTGGAATGAATAAAGCAAATACATATGCTTCTTTCTTTTTATTAAATATAAAATCTACTGTTAATTGCATCTGGTATGTCATATAAACTTTTCTCCTTAACTATTAAATGGACGCTTTTACAAAAGTCATTAGAGATTCCCTTTCTTTGACTTGTATAAATTTCAATATTTGTTCAGTAAAGGTTCACAGCAGTTAAATTACATTAACAAATATTATTAGCTACTATGTAAGCCAACTAAGTAAAATACTTATATTGCAGGTAAAACAAATCAATGGGTGTTTACAATAATATTTGGATATGTCCATTTTTAAACAAGCTTATCAAATATCATGTAATTCTTAGTCAAATGAAAGAGACTCAAAGTAGATTTTTTCTTCCCAAATACTCAAATTTGTTTAGTAAGCTAATTGTTTTCTAATATGGGCAAAAGTAAATATGAAGAAGATGAACCATACCAAGTATGAGTTTACTGAGTCAAAGCCGTGTACATATTTTCTTAGTTGAACCTGATTCTTTTGGCAAACCTATCTTCTACGCTTTTTCAACCACCTTTAAAACACAGCGGTAGAGAGAAGGTGTCTTGGAAATCATCCTAGTTTAAACAGTGGTTCATGATTTTCCAAACAACAGAACTTTGGGGGAAGGGAGGGAAGCATGGTTCCCAGGAAAAAAGTCTGTTTGCTGATTTCCTAGAGGTCATCTGTGTAAATAAAAAAACTGAATAGGAGAGGCAAGACAGAAGAAATTGTTAGGACTTAAAACTTCCATGGCACCAGAAATGAAATCACTTCACATTACTCATTAAAAAATGTAAAATCCAGAATACAGGCCAGACCTCATACGGAAAAGATGAGATCGTTATTTACACTGCAATCTCAGAAGATACAGTAAATACTGTAACACTGTAACAATTGGTTTTCAAAATATGTCATTTTTACAGAAATAGTATTTTGGACGTTGCAAGGTGTTTGACATCAAGAGATGTGATGAAATATCCCTTTGGGCTTCAGACACGAAAAAAAGAGTGAGCCAAGACATAATACAATTAAAATTTTGGTAATTGTTTTTGTAACAAGCAATAGTAATAGTAATCAACTGCTTCCAAGAAAAAGACATGGTGAGAAAGTTTTTCTTTTAATAACAATGCATCGCTGCAGAAGGTCAGAGTTTTGTAGTTTAAAATTCAGTATTCAAGATCAGATTGCTGACTGCTGATCAGAATGCAACTTGAGATTTTCTTTGGCATTGATTCTGGTACATTCAAAGTAATTTGTACTAGTTACACCATTATAGAAACAAGGAAAACAAAAGAGATTATATGTTTTTTGCAAAAATGGCTCAAAGCATCTTAAATATTCAAAAATTGACAAAAATAATAATAATAGACAACTCAGTTTTCTTTTAATGCATAATTTGACTTGTGCTTTATACAGGTATACAGCTCTAACATAGGAGTGAATGTTGAACTCGTGATAAAAATAAAGCAAAATATATTATCTGTTTTCTGCCTTTTGGAGATGTATATTATTCCAAAGAAAAACAGAAACATGAAAGAAGTTGCTCGGCCAAGTCATACTTAGAAGTCAAGATTTTTGTATTGAGCTTCTTGTTTATCCTGCTCAGTTGCTTCTATGAAAAAACTGTCAGCTGAAATTTATCCTACAGAGAGCTTTAGAAGAAGCTTTTAAGGGATATTTTTTTTGTGTGTGTGTTTTCACTTGGGATTTCTGGGTAGCAGCTACACAGATGTGAGGAATTAGGGAAGTATATTCGGAAAAGAGGTGCAATGACTACCTGCCTTTTCATTTTCATCAGTCTTTCCATCCCTGTCCACCATTGCTGAGTCTCCGTCTGTCTAATCACACGAGGACTTGGAAACTATCCTTGACACTTCCAGACGGGCCACTATTATGAAATTTTATTTAACTGTATGGATACATGTTTATCCTCTTTACAGAAACATAAACATCTATGTGTTTCTTATCCTCTCACTTTAGAAATCAAAATCCTCCAAGGCCTCTTTCTACTGCATTTCATGACTGTGCTCACAATTCTTAAATAAGTCAGTCTTACAATATAATAAATATAATATCATGTAAGATATAATAAACATAATAAGATATAATAATAATAAATATTTACTGCATTGCTATGAAAGCCTTTAAAACATGTCATGAATTGGTCTCTGTGCATACCTGTAAGAAAATGCAGATAATCCCTAGAAACGTTTGAAGCCTAAGGGCCTTTACACAGATCTCCTGCAGGTTAGTGGCAAACTACCATGAGCTCCAAGGCTGTCAATTTAAAAACAGCGATGAAAAACAGTGCTTAAAAATAGTCTGTTACAAAACAGACAACTTAAGTTCCTAGGACTTTTTTTTTGGAAGCTACCATTCATTTACTTTCAGTTGTGACCTATAACTGAAAAACAAAAGCAAAATAGTGATAAGAAGAGCATAAGAAAACTACTTAAGAGTTTTCACTGGTCTATACCAGGAATTACAGACTACAAGTCATTTACACCTAAATGAGACTTTATAGATACAGCAATCTGAACAAACACTGATAGAACACAGTGACTTCTTTATTGCTTTATGCTTGTTGTATATATTCAGTGCATAGCATTCATCTGCTCCTACATTTCCAATGCTATAAACAGAGTGTTCTTAATAAAAGGCTAAAGTTGCTTAGTTGCAGCTCTGCATAGGGTTTTCTTTGTGTGTTCAGATCCCCATTCAATTAAAAAAAAATAAAGTGGGAAAGAATAGGAGAGAGCATTATATGCAGACCCCAAGGCAGTTCTTGTGAAAGCCAATCCCTGTACAATACTTAAGCCTCTGCTTCTAATACACTAAACACAGCTGACTTCAAAATTCAAGCTACAATGCAGTTAAACTTTTTTCAGTGAATACTTACCGATGCCTGATTATTTATTCTAGGGGTGAAAATATAAATGTTGCAGTCAAGTTTGCAAGCTATAACTTGACAGGTTCAAGAAAAGTTTTTGTAATACCCCAAGAATTAGATTATTGGCAGACCTTATTCCTGAATAAACCCCAATTCCTTATGTTCATCTAGCACTGTAGTGGCGAAGAGAGAAGGGTTAGATCAATCATAAATCATGCAGAAGACACTGGCGTGCTTTTTACATACAAGCTCCACCCATAAATAGCTTAGTAATTAACATTTTAACCTACGCCAGCTCATTGCATATTGTACTTCAAAGACCTGTGCTCAACTTTTTGACAAGCAACAATTCTGACAATCTGAAGGTAAAATTACATTGTTTCAAACTAAACCATTAAAAATTAACCTTAAGATGTTCCCAGTCATGACATCCCCACCTTGTTTGTTTCTGTCCTTTAAATAAGACTGTCTTCTCATACAGAGGATTCAAATCTTACTGCTATTTTCAAAATTCTGTTATTTACCAGGTAATATTTTTAAAAAATATTCAGGAAATGGTTTTGCATTATGAAGCACTAATAGGACAAAAGCCCTAAGAACGATAGAGACCATATATAACAAATAATTACACACAGAAAACTGAATTAGGGAAGCATATGCGTTACCTACTTAAACTGTAAAATACCATTCATATTTACGTTTATAAACACAGGGTTGGGGAACTACTGAGTTCTTTTGGCTAAAGCCCAATATTGGCCTTATTTCAGTTTAATTGGGAGAGGATCTTGAATTCATCTTCTCCATGAGATATCAGGAACCTGGATTTCTGTTTGTACCAAAGGTTAATAAGAAATGTGTCTGCAAAAGTCAAACAGCATTAAATACCAAAAACTGATTATTATTCTGCAGGAGTTGTTCTGTCATTCATAATCTCTCCATGCTTCATCCATCCACAGCTAATCTTTAATGGATGACATGCAAGAAAGAAAAATAACATCTAAAAAGGGACTCTAAAGTGAGCTTTGAGGAAATGGAAAATACTTTTCTTCTGTGCTGGAAGTTACTGCCACCCAAAGTTTATTACTGGCAGGATTACTTATTTCCTCTTACTTTATGGGTTATTAAATCAAACTAACACCAAGCTAATAGCCACTTGGATATTTGTTTTCACTTTTGCTGTTAAAACAATTGCCTAGGCATTCAGTAATTATTTTTTGAGTTAATTTTGGAAACTGCAAATAACGTCCATGAACTTTTCCATATCATATTCAAGAATTCAACGATACTGCAAACATTAATTCTCAACTTTTTTTGTAAAAATGGAGTTGAAAAAAGGGACTTCATTTTAAGTATATTGCTGTAGTTTCCAAGAGACTGAAAGCTGTGTAACACACAACGGTATCAGAAGTACTGCTTTCCCCTTTTTCCACAGTGTATTATTTCCTATCATTACCCTGGTCTTTCAGAAAGCATCTGTAGAATGCTAGTACAGTTTTCAGGCATTATAGGTGTGTGCAACACCTAACAGACCTAGCAGGGCTGGACACAAGCCA
>NW_008602723.1:49030-51514 GCF_000691845.1 Merops nubicus | reverse complement strand
CTGCTGAGTTCAGTTTGGTTTTAAAAAAAAGTATTAACTTCTGGTAACATTGCTTTTAGATATTGGCACAAACCCCCATAGAATAGCCCTTGCTACTGAAAGTTTAAGGAGAAATATTTTTTTTAATTGTATTTTCCTTTAAAATTATTCTTAGTGCAAATACATAGCATTGTGATAGCAACAAAAGTGTTCCAAGAGCTGAGGCTCTGATGCAAACTATGGTGTACCTTCCTGCAGTAATGGTGGGAGTTACTGTGAAAAGACCAGGGCTTTTACATCTTTTCTAGTCTAGAGAGGCTATCACTATGCTCTACAATTCTCACTTGCACTCTTCAAGTTCCCATATCCCCCCAGCACAATTCTTCTGTTAGGACAGGACTTAGTACGTCCATCCAAAGCGAGATCTGACCTCCCTGCTACCTCTTTTGAAGAACTCCTTTACAATGGCTTCATCCTTAGCTTCCAGCTTGTCCTCAGATGTGTACGTCTTCCCCCTTTCCCCTCTCACAGAGTGCACCCGTTCCCTTTTCTGTTCGACGTATGAAAGTTCTGCAGTCCCACATTTCAAGACCTGCCTGTTCGTCATACCCAGTTCACACATGGTGCTCCCTTTTCCCCCTTAATTTACCCCCATCTCAGTTCTTTCATGACTTGCTCTTCCCTTGATTTTCCCAGTGTCACCTCTACCTTTGCTGGTTTATATTTATGGTGTGCAGTGACACTGGTGGCACCTTCTGACATCAGCTTATGAGAGGAAACACAACAGAAAAGGCGTGAAGAAACAGCAGCAACCTGTGGCAACTATGACCACCAGAAACTAAGAAACCCTCTTAAAAGCCTGCAACCAAAGCTGCAGATTCCCTAATTTTCCTTAGCCGTAGCTACGGGACATACAGATACAGGCATGAGGAATTTCTAAAATGCACTTTCCAGGCTAGTAAAATTTAAAAATAAACACCTTATGAAAATAAGTTATTTACTGCATACAATGTTAAATATTCTCTTCCATCACATCTATCTTCTGCCTTAACTTGTTCTTATTCGCCATAGAACCATTTTGGTGATGGAGCTTTTCACAAATTTACACTTTTTCTCTTCACTTCTCCCTTTGAATAAAGTAAAAATCATAAGAAGACAAGCTTTGAGTTACTGTTTCCTGAAGACTTATAGCTTCATTTTAAAATTACCTTTGTCTTCAGCTTTTCTGTTCTTTCCATGGGACTTGTTTAGGTAAACATCATCAATTAGAGGGTTACATTTTAAAACAGAATTGTAATATTCCTCAAAGTAGATAACATTTTTATGGTGTACCTTCCTGATGTTTTTTTACAATATAATTTTGTGGAGTCATTTTCTTATCATAAAGTCAGTACTAAGTAATAATAAAAATGCAAACACCCATATTTACAAGCTTCACCCTACCATGTGTTAGACACTGAAGTAATTAAACATTAACTAGCAGCATGAAATCACAGCAGCATGTGCTCTCCTTTCCTCAAAGGACTTAACACAAGGGAGAAAAATTTTTCCTTAAACACACTGCATCTTTTTTATTAGGTTCTGCTTGTCCATTAGAAACCTCCTCACAGCTTTTATGAGAGACGTGCACATAGATTTCCTCAGTTTGGTTCGCATAATTCCAGATTTCAAAACAGTTGTTCAAACTTGGAAACAATCTTAGAACTGTAAGACCAGAACCAAAAATACCTGAAATATTACAGATGCTTTCTTTTGGCAAATAGCTTAAGTAGCAAGGAGCCTCTTGCCCTCTCTTTCAGCATTTAAAGGATTTTATACATCCTGAACTCATAAAAAGTGGAAAAAAGGGTATTTTTTTTTAAAGGTCACCCTTATTACACATTGCAGCTCTCATTAAAATTTGGCTTATTCTTCCTTTTAAAATGGAATAACTATGTTACTTGTTATAGGAATATTCATACCATACTGTTTTGAAGATAATTTTGTAGTTAGGACATAACCAGAAAATTTAAACAGTAGTGTAGGGGGAAAAAAAAAAATTACTAACAAGCAGTTCAGCTGTATCCATAAAAATGATACCAAACATCTTTGTGACACACCTTTTGTCACACATTTCTTTCCAGGTTTTAATGAGCAATGAACACCTATACTATAATAGAGAAATATTCTCTTTGGTAACAGAAGTAATACACTCTGCAAATGTCCAGGAACAGACACAAAACTTGGGATTCAGCCCAAACAATTTGCATTAGCTTTCGGCTGCTGGATACGATACACAGTACATTTTTTTTCCCTTCTGAAAATAACACAAGTAGTTTCTTTAAAATTAAATAAGAATAAAATTTTGTCTATATTTCAGTTTGTTTCCTAATACGTAGATGAGATTTGCCTTTCCCTCTGTCCACCACAGAAAATCTAGGAACTCTTTCTTCCATCTATAATATACACAGAATACTGTATTCTCAGGAGTTTGACATTAAGTGGAAAGTCAGCCATCTATATTTT
>NW_008602723.1:4169-48999 GCF_000691845.1 Merops nubicus | reverse complement strand
AGCAGGAGACTATATTTTCTGCTTCATTTTCCTGAAGACAGTTACTCCTCCCTTTAGTATCAATGTTTTGAGGGCAGGTATTAGTAACATTAATAGTATACAAGGTGTGTGTGGTCTATAAAGCTAGCTTGCAATTTATTTATGAAGAAATGATATAACCAATTTATAAAAGCACCCCAATTAATTTCTTTGAAACAGAGAAAAACCTCATAGTATTTTTCATCCATTGGATACACTGCTCACGCAGTCACATTTTAGTAATAAAAATACTCAGCTTCATAACTTTAGAAAAACTGTCTCCATTGTTGTACATCTACCCAAAGAACAATTAACAAAAAACATAAGCATGCATTCACTTTCAGCTGTAAACTTAAAAGCTTTCCATTTTGGTATTTTGTGTGAACTTCCACGAACACTGGAGACATACCATCATCAGACAAAAATTAATTATAACTACCAAAACCACAGAATTTTCAAGAAAAGTGCAGGTCTCTAGTTGAGGTGAATGTGGGACTATCTCCATACATGGGGAGGGGGCAGTATTGCTCCAAACGAGCTAAAACAATAAGTGGTATTTGAACTGCTGGTTGAAAGGTAGAGGCACTGGTAATCATTATTTCCCCTTGTTTGTTCAGGACCTTCCAACAAAACAAACAACCTTTTTGTGATTGGATTGACATGGTGTTAACAATGCATTTAATGCCCAAATCAGTATGAATACAGGTAAAGCTCCTGCTAATACCAGTACCAGGATGTTAAAGCTACCTATTTTCTAAGCAACTCTGAACAGCCACACACACAGGAAAAAAAAAAGTCAAATCTTCCCTCCTTTAGCAAATAAAGCTAACATTCACCAGGCCACGTCATATAGCAACCGCAGGTACTGTATGAGCCATACAGACATCTGTTAAATGCCTGCCTACTGTACCTGCAATCTTCTCTGCAATCTTAGCTTCTGTAGCTCTCTCTTGCAGTTCTAAGTCCAGTTTTATTGTCTTCAGTTCCTTGTCCTTTTCAGAGAGTTTATCTTGAAGCTGAATTGAACAAATGGACAGTAAGATTCTAATCTGGCTGAAGACAGTCAGCAATTTTAAACCACAACAAAATTTTACATAATTATTTCTTACCCCCAAAATACAAACACTAAACAATACAACAGAAGTCCAGTTACTTATGTTAATTTATTTAAAAGGAAAAACATTAAAAATATCTTTTTTCTCATTTGCCCTATCTTGCTCTGCAAGACAAGCAGCAGTGTGTGTGCACTTATTTTTACTTGGGATTCCTTTCTTCAGGTCTCACCAGCTGTGGTCCTTCTCACTAAGGAAGTTCAGAATTACACAGAATATAATGCAAATGGTGTCTGCATGAATAGCCAATTTTCTACCAGGAGTACTGACTTCACGGCCTGAAGAGATTGTGGTGGTAATGCATAATTTTTCATATGCGTTGCCAGGCAGAAAACTGTTACTCTTTCACATGTTGAGGCCTTTTTATTTTTATTTGAGAATTCACTAAATCTGTTCTTGGACATGCATCTGAGCTTGCCATTGAATATTCAGTGAGACATCATGGAAAGCCTATATACTTTTCTGTTGTTTAGGCACAAGGAACAATGACTAATGCTAGAAGCAATGCAGTGTGCAAGTAGGATAGAAATTTCTTCCCCTCAATAAAGAGGATGTATCAAGGCACGTTCATTTATCTGGACCACATGTAAGGAAGCACGAGTTCCAGGTTCTATTCATGAAAACCTGGCCTTGCTTTTGATCCTCCTTGGTTTTCATCCATGGTGCAAGAAACTATGTAGCTGATTAAAAAGGTCAAAGGGCAGGATTAAATATTTTTTTAATTCCGGGAGAAGTAGTTGTTAAGCAGATACTAAGAATCCAAAATGACAAAAAAGCTTTTATTGGTGCACTAAAATAAATAACAAAACTGAATTAGGAACAGTTTAAAATGTATGTTTTGCGAGACAGTCGTAAAAGAGTAAATACTGAATCTGAATATCTCAATTGTACCTTAGTATTTTGGGCCCTCAGAGTGTCCAGTTCTTTTAAAAGGAATGCAGTTTCTATTTTTCCACCTAAATCTGCTGCATCCTTCCACGAGGATATAAGTTCAGGAAGCATCCTGTTAGCCTTTATTTCTAAAGTGCTGTTTTTAGGAGGAGAAAATGAAAGAGAAAAAATAATGCAAAGCTAGTTCCTCCCAAAACAAAATACACAGAAATAAATTACCAGAACTTGTTAACCATCGCAAATGTACTAAATAGCCAGTTAAGGCTATTTAGGCCCTTCTATCACTTCTTAAATCTATAATTCTGAAAAAAAAAAAAATCTGTACATCTGTAATGGTAAGTAAATATACTACAGCACTAAGGCAAAAAATAGATTAATATGAATTGTCTGTGAAACCTATAAACAGAAAATGCTTAAGGGAAGCAAATATTAAAACACCCTGCTTAACATGGAACAACAAAGTCATGAAACATATGAAATTGATGCTCAGGTTATAAGAAATTAAATTCTCCAGTATGGTGGACAATTTCATATGAAGTGAAATAGGAATATTCAGAAAACAAGATCTTGGAATTCATCGTGAAGAAACGTGTACAATTTTGACGTTATTCTATATATATTGTAACTCACAATGAGTATTCCATACCGAATACCACTCACAGTTTTAACATAATTTAATTAGCCATAGACTGGGAAAATTAAGACAAAATTCAATGGCCACAAAAATTGTCAAGGTAAAACTTTTATAAAAGTCCTTGGCTATCCATTAATACCCACAGATAACTCAGGTCTTACTTGTAAGAAGGCAGCAAAATCAGTAGATCAATGGATTAGAAGGGGGATTAGCAAATATTTTTAACATTTGTTTCCCTTAAGCATTTTCTCTTTATAGTCTTCATAGCCAATGACTCATAAGAAGTAGCCACAGAAAAGCTACACCTTCTGAACTTCTATTCCTACTGTACACATTACTTTTAGTATATGTAATTCACATCCTAGAAAGTAAAGGAAAGCAATCTGTTGCTCCAAAGACTCATTCTTCTAGGCAGACTGTTGTCTGTACTCGGCCATCCCTTTCTTCACCTGCTTCCATTGAATTTTGTTTCTCTATGGTTAGAAGAAGAAAGTTAAGATCTGTACTCTGAAGGCAAACTGTGGAGTGAACTAAACCATATAATATATAGACAGCAGGGAGTTTCACATTAAAAAAGTACATACTTATTGTATTACACTGTATGTGGGGTGGAATAGGGCTTAAACTGCTTGCCTTCACTTTCAGTATCTTCCAAAGCCTATTTCATCTTTGTTCTGCCTAGCAAATTTAATTTATTGTTTTGGACTGCAAGCAATAAAAGACTCTGGATCCTATTGCCCAAATATTAAAAACTTCAAGTTTTTTTTTTTTTTGTGCATTTTCCATGTTCAGGAGATGCTTCCCATGAACAAACTTGATTATGCCTCATCAATATCTTTCAATCTCTCAAATATTTTCTTTCTAAAGTCTAAAAGAAAACTTGACAAGTCACACTAAGACCATCATCTACAATGCAAATCAACACTGACTCGACATTTCCTGGGTCATTCCATATAAAGATATTTTCTTATTTTATATTTAATTGCAAACTAATTGGAGAGGGACTGATTTTGCATTTTATACAGTACCTACCACAATGAATTTCTGGCCTATAGCTTTAGGATCCTACATGCAGTATACTTGCAGATCAAATGGTTCAACATGCTGACTGCTGTGGGAGTTTAATCTCAGTATTCAAGAGCAGCCTGATTGCCAGTGTGAGTGGCAGTGGTTGAAGAGTAGGAGAAACAATCTTCAGCTGACTCTGTGCTGGGATTAAGCACAGAGCATTATATTCATTATATTTGGCTTTTAGTGCAGGATTGTACACCAGGTGTAGAATCTCCCAGACAGGTGAAAAAATACAGCGTATTTTTCAAAAGTACATCATAGGGCTCTGCAGACTTGATCCCATTTTCAAAAGCAACTGTCACTCACAGTTAAGAATATGGCTTCAGAATGCCAAAGTTGCTCAAAACGGTGGCATGTTCCCTAGTCAGCTGGATATACCTTCATACATTATGTCACATATTGCATGAGTGTGTATGTTTTTTAAGACTACAGTAGAGGGCCATAGCTCAGTACAGTAATTAATGAAAATAAATGACCGAAACTAATGACAGAATAAACTCTTCCAAGTTTGTATTACACTTTTCAACCGTATTTGCCCTTCTCCAGATTCCTGTTACAGACCGCCTACTAAGTATTACACCTTATCTTCCGCATTCTTCCAGCTTCATCTGGACTTCACTCTCTTTTATTCCTGCTTCCTGCTCTATCATATTTAGGGTACACTTTGCTCGTGTAAAGCCATAGATGCTACTAAACTTTTATATCATCGTTTCTAATTCTCTTTAGCATGCATTTTTAAAATTCTCTGGAAAGGCCAATTATTGAAATACCCACGGCGTGTCAACATAAGCCATCGCCATGATCCTATTTTCTATCAGCACTGGAGAATACAGTGGTGAAACGCTCCACTCCACAAGGAAAGAAGGGCAGATACGGTGAATCTAAGTAAAAAGCTGACTTACTGATTCTCAGATAGCAAATAAATTTCCCTATCTTTATCCAAAAATCCATATATATATATATATATATATTTAGCCTATAATTTGAATCTAGAAAAATTATGTACAGGAATATTTAGTTTTACCTTGATTCTTCAGGATCTGAATTACAATCATTAGGGGCACATCCTCTTTGGCTGGTTACTGGCAAATCTGAAATTTTCAGCGCTTCAGCTTCTGTCTGGATGAAAAATTCTGGTTTTTTTTTAGAATTATGATGAAACTGAAACTCAATACAGAAGTCTTCATTTTTTTCTTCTAGGAAGTGTGTTTCTAATTGGAAATAAAACAAAATACATTCTTTTCATTTAGAGAAAGAAGCACAAATTTGAGATTTCTCATTTGAAAATCCTTTGCTATATTCTTAAATAGAAAGGAGAAAGCACTCTAGTTCCAGATTCACAGCTTCCTGATCCCTAAGGAATCTGTAAATCAGTGAATCAGGAATCTTCCTCATCACTAAGGAAAGAGAGCTGAGTTACCTAGAGCATAGATGTAGGAGCTACAATCTATTTACTGATTTTTTTTCATGGAAATGTGAAAAATTGAGCATCATTTCCCTAATCCCTCTTCCCCTTAAATGACTGTTTAAAATAGTGCTGACCCTAAAACATTATCTACTTTTCTTTTGTAAAAATCAGCTCTACCTGTAGGTTGTGAACTAGATTCTTACTTACATTGAGGGCTTTTCAAATCCATTTTGACTACAAAAGGAGTATCAGCAAGCTGTAATTAGCAACAACTTTCAGGCCCCATTATTCACTCCTGGAGAGTGTAAGGTACAGACTCACATAACTAAAGAACTTAAAGAACGTCAAGCACAAATTGTGCCAAAGAGAGGAATCATCTGATTAAAATGTTGAGTGTGATAGTTCTCTTAAGCTTGGCTACTAGATATTTTTAGGACATATTTCTAATATCAAGGCATTTAAATGAAAAACAGATCTATGTACCATGAATGTTCCTTCATAAAATAAGAACAAGCAAGTTTTAATTATAGAAATCTATTAAAAAATGAGAAGTAAGAGGACTAAAGAAGCTGGAAATAGAAAAAAAAGTGCATATATTCTTCATTCTTTCATTTAGATTAGTAGAGAACAAACACTGGAGCTTTTGCTCATTTAATAAAGTTACTGTTTCCAAACATTTTGGATAAATTATATGGTATACAGTCTTTGATCCAGCTTATTACTTTTTCCCCCAAAATAATAAGAAACTGTCTATACAGTTACAATCATCTACAAGTAGCTCCCAAATAAACACCAATCAGTATCAAGGTGTCATGCTGCATGTAAGACAAAAAAGCACAGATTCCAGGTCAAAAGTACCAAAGACTGTCTCTATAATCTGTTGCAACAGATTACTCTTTCCTTGAAGGAGGAAAGACCCAGCCAGTGGCACAGGAAACATCCCGAGGGCACAAAGAGATGACTTGTGGACTGGCTGGAGTCAGTTTAATGAGGTCGCATACAAAGCTCGCTCTTACTACCTTGAGGAAAAAGTTACTGTACCTGCTACTCATCTGCCTTCTCTTTATCTACTTCAGGACAAATCCACTTGAATCCACTTCCACCATTTCTCTAAACTATAACCACTGATTTTTGTATTAGAGGAACAGTCAAAAATGTATCAGAATCTTTGTTTCTAAGCAGTAATGAACATGAAGGGGCCATAAATTGACAAAACATTTGTTAGCCAGTATAACCTAA
Organism: Merops nubicus; assembly: GCF_000691845.1. Classification (NCBI taxonomy): domain Eukaryota; kingdom Metazoa; phylum Chordata; class Aves; order Coraciiformes; family Meropidae; genus Merops; species Merops nubicus. The sequence continues at coordinate 42,626 of NW_008602723.1, read as the reverse complement.
TGCTGTTTTCAGTACTGTGATTGAAATGTGTTCCTCAGACCGTTTCACAGATAATGCAGAAACTGAACACAGCTCACAGCCACCTGCATTCTTTGAGCAAATGTATGCTGTCATTCGCCAGCTCAAAATCCTACAGTTCTTCGAGCAGAGATTTCCTTTCCAGTGACATTACATTTTAAAACTGCATTCAACCTATTGCTCCTTCTTACAGTAAGCAGCAAAGACCTCTGAAGAAATGGGCATTAAAAAATTCACTACGTATACTCAAAGAACCTGCCTCAGCTTGGGAGCAGCCATATGCATAGGCAAAATTCAGAATCTTTTTCAGTTAGTACTACCTGAGAACTAACCAAATCTGAATTTCGTTACTTGTAAAGCTTTTTATAGGGAGACGTACATTGGTTGAGATGTGTTTCCTATCTGACTCGTATTATAAAAAACTACCTACCAACATCATCCTGTCCACTTCTCCCATTTCAGATACAGTAATCTATATACATATATATAAAGAGAGAGAGTTGCAAATTAAGCTCTCACTCACTGAAGGCAAAGTGCAACACTTTGCTTGCCCTAACAACTTTTCCTCCCCCTCTTCTCTAGGGCATCAACATTTTCCATAAGCCATACATACTTGAAGTGCCTCAGGTAAAGCGTGTTGCATTCTATGCAAGAATTCAAGCACAACGTATCTGTTGCAATAACGAGCAAGGGTTACTGCCATGAACCTTTGTTCCTTGTTCAGCATTAATGCACTCTCCTACTGAAAGCTGGAGAAGAAAACCTTCTCCTCCAGAAGTTTAAGCAGATTAGATGACATTACCACTCATCTAATGAGTTACACTGGGACAAATCAGAAATGAGGTTCTATCCCTTTAGCATTAATCAACTATTTTTTACTTCTTTCCGCAGTTTGTTTTTTTTGAATTTCATGCTTTTAGGGCCAGAACTTTAAAAATCAAGTTCAAGGAGTTGCTGCAACTAGAAGGGGTCACTGGAGAACATCTAGTCCCCAAGCTCAAGCAGGGTGACCCTACAGCAGGTTGCCCAGGACTAGGACCAGATGGCTTTTGAACAGCTCCACGAGTAGAGACACAACAACCTCTCTAGGCAGTCTGTGCCAGTGGTTGATGACTCTCATAGTAAAAAAGTGTTTTCTTGTATGCAGCTGGAATTTCATGTGTTTTAGTTTGTGCTCATTGACTTTTTTTTTTTCTTTCCCCTGTCAATGGGTACTACTGAAAAGTGTCTAGCTGCTTCTTCATTTCTTTTTATCAGGTATTACTCATATTGATAAGATCCACTCCTCTGACCCTTCTCTTCTCAAAGCTCATTCTCAGCTAGCAGCCCCTCCTCATACATAAAATGCTCCAGTCCCTTTGTGGCTCTGCTGGACTTGCTCCAGTAAGTCCCTCTCTTTCCTGTACTAGAGAGCTCAGAACTGAGCTTGACACTCTAAATGTGACCTCTCCAGTGCTGAGCAGAGAGGACTGGATCACTTCCCTTGATCTGCTGGCAAAGCTCTTCCTAATGCAGCTCAGGATGCTGTTGGTCACGAGGGCACATTGATGGCTTATATTCAACTTGCTATCCACCAGGATCCCAATTGCCGTTCTGTAGAACCACTTTCTAGCCATCTGATGCACAGCATGTACAGTTCCATGGGATGTAACTGCACCTGGCTAGGTGCAGGGCTTCACATTTCCCCTTGCTGAACTTCGTAAGGTTCCTCTCTACCCAATTCTCCAGCCTGTTAAGGCCCTTCAGAATGGCAGCATAACCTTCTGATATATCAGCTACTCCTCACAGTTTTGGATCATCAGTAGACTTGCTGAGAGTATACTCTGCTCCATTGTCCAGATCATTAATGAAGACATTGAACATGATCGGATCCATTTTTGATTATGGGAATACACCATTAGTGTCTTGCCTCCTACTGGGCTTTGTGCAACTAATCACCACCATCTTAGCCCAAACATTCAGCTGGTTTTCAATCAACCTCACTGTTTACTTACTTAACTCACACTTTGCTTCTCTATAAGGATTTTTAAAAGTCCACACAAAGTCCAAAGCCTTACCAAAGTCAAGGAAAAGAATATCCTACTTGATCCACGCTTGTCAGGATAGACCTTTTTTGAGCTTGGATGAGATGAGCCTTGAATATCAACCAGTTCTCTTGGATCCCTCTTCTCTCCAGTACTGTATCCTGTCGGATTCTTCCCAGCAGTTCTCTGAGGAGGTCAAACTCTATTCTCCTGAATAGCTCCTGCTTTTTATCCTGCTCCCTTCTCTCAGGATCCTGAACTCCAGCACCTCGTGGTAACTGCAGCCAAGGCTGCCCCCCTAGGTTCAACACATTTACGAACAAGGAAGAACTGGTTGTGCGCCGGGTCCAGCGCAGAACCTCAATCATTGTCATCAGGCAATTGTCATCAGTGGACTCCAGAAATCTCCAAGATTTGTTGTCCTTCCAGTAGATTATTAGCGTTTTTGTAGTCCCCCATGAAGACCAGGACCTGTGAACACGAAGCTTCTTCCAGTTGTCTGAAGAAGGCTTCATCTACTTCACTCAGTCCTCTTTCATGACCTTCCCTCTTACTGGCAGGACAAAGGATAACACCAGCTGGGTCCCCACACCCTTGATAATTACCCCCCCCCCCCCCCCCGGAGCCATACAGTCACACATAACTTCCCAGATCATCATAGAATCATATCCCTGATGCCTACACGAAAGGGCAGCAGAGGGTAACAAAGGGTTTGATGAGCCTCAGCAGCCTATATAACATCCTGAATATGAGCTCCCAACAAGTAGCAAAGTTCTTTAGAAGGCAGGTCAAGCCATCAGACAGGTTTTTTTCTTCATTAAAAAAAAAACAAAACAAAACCACCACAAAAAAAAAACCAAACTAAAAAAACCCCACCAGACCAGAATGAAGTAAACAGGTCTGCATGATGAGGTAACCATCTGCATTAGCTGCTGAACTTCAGGCTAAATCCTTAGGCCATGTCAAGATATGGATTTTTATGCCTTCAACTATAAGCTACAGCAGCTGGAAAAAAAAAAGAATTTAGAATGGGACTAGACCTGTGTTGGAATTTATTAATGCCAGTGCTGCTTCTTTAAGCAACTTAAATTTTCAGCACACTTTGTCATGCAGATTCAATTCCCTCAAGCACGTGGGTAAGATCAAGCAGCACCACAGCATGCCTGTAAGTGGCATTCCCAGAAATGCTAGGCAAAACACAGAGGATGTTTTTTTCCCTACTGGCTTTGTAAGAGAGAAGATGATCAGGGCAGTCTCCTCCAGCCAGAACTGGAAGCATTCTGCCCAAAGGCATTAAGGTTAGAGGTTTTTACTTGTTTAATAAAGCTGTAATGCACATTTTCAGTAAACATACTGAATCTGTTAATAGAATGTTTTTTGGAAGACGTTATCAACATTGTCAGATCAATGGGCATAGTGATTTTTTAATTTTTAAACCTACCTCATTTTCCATATAGCTCATGGCCCACACCCCAAACAATTTAGGCCTTGATACTTGTTAGCTTGTCTCACTGTTATGTGAAGTAGCGATATTAATCAATGCACTTCAATGCTTTTCCTCACGCCTCCTGCAAATTGTATTGTGCACTAATTACCAATGCTGCAGAGACACACTGGGGAGTAAGTAGCATTTGCAATAATCAGGCTGCACAAGGAACATCAGAGAAAGGGTAAAACAGCCTTGCAAGCTTTGGAAAAAATACCGTACTTTCAATAAGTGGCATCACCACCATTGATTCTGGTTCTTGAGTATACTAAATTTATTTTCCATATAAAACAGAACCAGTTCAGTAGCCCAGATTACTATTTCACTATAGGGAGAAGCTGAACAGCTAATATTCTGTATGTATTTATCTTGAATGAATAGCTTGTTACATTGAGGGAAAGAAAAGCAAATGTTAGGAAGAAGGAATATAAAGACACTTGAATTAAAGCTGGGAATTGATTGTGAGGGATAGAAGGGGAAGATAATGCTGTCATGGCTTGAAATAGTAGGAAGGCAGAACAGAATTCAGTGTTGTTAAGGTGGGAGTGGTTAAAAAGTCTAGTAAAAACATTGAACCCAATGCATTTTGCAGCCAGCCACTGTTTTTCATAGCTGCTTCTTTGAAGTGGGGGATTGGCACTGAGATCAGGGAAAGCACAGCACTAGAGAATCCTATACTGTCACTGATAATATGGAAAGACGTGTTGAAACTAAGTGCACAGAGGTGCAGATTCACCTGGAAGGCTAAGGAAGCAGTAGCTTCCCCTGTTACACCACTCAGCATATCCCGTAGTCCTGTCATCCAGCAAAAGCTGGGTGGGCATCTCCTTCCCTGTTTGCAGTCTTTCAACACCCTATTAGCCAAATTGTGCTGATCAGCTCAGAGGTTTGCAGGAGATCTCTGTGGCATAACAATAAAGGAAAACAAAACCCAACAGAACACACATGCAGCACTGCAAAATACACAGCTGGATACAGATCTGCCTGCAGATGAGTGTGGGGACATTGGAAGCCCTTGGTGCTCCAAACCAGCTTCAAGTGTAACAGTGCTTATGCCCTTGCTACTTACAGCTTCCTAGTACTTGTTTTAAGTTGGTTTGTAGCAGAGACAAAGCACATTCTTATCTGTCTGCAAAAGACTGCATGAATAAACCCCTAGACAGATGGCATTAAGAGGAAGAACAGGAAAAAGAGCAAAACCAGGAATCTAATGACACTCTGGGAGCATGAGAAAAGCCGACTACAAACTCAGTAGCTTACTCTTCCTACATGACTCTGTCAGATTAAAATCATTTGAAAAAAATGCAGAAAACACCATTGTGCCCCATTTGAGGAACTTCAACCTCAATTACTAAAAGCCCCCTATATTTAACTGTTGACAAACTCTAATTCACTTGTAAGCAAGTATTTTTCTTCTCAGTCTAAACAACAACACAGCTTCAATTTCTATGCTTTGTTTTTGAAGGGTGTATTACGATACCAAAACCTCTGAACTTCAGACATCAAGATGGAATATTCACTAACAAAACTACTGAAGCAAAAAGCCACCCTGCCCCTATACCAAACTAACCTATTCCCACTGGAAAAAAGGACACACATTGCCATCTAAAATTTTTTCCCTTACCTGTTAAACACACATCTATCTCAACTTGCTGCAATAACTCAAGTGTGTAAGGGCATTACTTGAGTACTTCGCTTTCTTTTTATTTTCACTAGACTAAATGTTATTCTTTATTATTGATTTTCAAACTATCTAGATTGTTTTGACATCAGTATTACAAACTTCTGGAAAGAATTTTTGGGCATGTGTGGATAGTAATGCACACACATCTGCAAGTGTTCTAACAAGCTGCTAGGACGAGACAGTAACTGTATTAATAAAAAGCAATTTTAATAGCTTAATGTGAAAAATGGATTATGGAATTGTCTGAAGTTCATAACATTTAATACTACTTGACTTGAATTCTCAGATATATATTAAATAGAAATTAAATATTGAAGTTTAGCAGAAAACTTGAACCTCATAGCCACTAACTTTTCAAGTTATGCAAAAAAAATGAGTACTCTGGCTGAATATTTCTTCATGAGCTGAAAATGATGTCAGCCTTTTTGTCAAACACAAACATTCATCCACTTGGCTGTATAACTACTGGAACTTCTCAACAGGTCACCCTTTACCAAAATGATTAAAAGGCATAAATCCTGAAAATGAGCGGGAAATAAAAATTAAAGGATTTTATAGGCATGAATATGAAAAGTCAGAAAACGAGGGTAGTGAAAGAATCTGATCCTATTGCCTGGCATAAGTGGGAAAAAAAGAGTTGGTTTAGGTTTCATGCATTTTCAGAATGCCTGTTATTTCCTTTTTTCATTTGTATTTGAGCTGACACAGATGCAACATACATGATTTACGTGCATATCTCAAAGGGTGCTCATTACGTTCAACTTTTTAATATTTTCTCTTTTCCACAACCTGCAAACAAGTTTTCCTGAGTTAATACCAAGAAAAGATGCTGCACTTAATTTTCAAGAAGAAAATTAACTCCTGTTTCTTGAAAACAATTACAAAAGCTCAGCACAAAAAGTATAAGATCAATATAAATTTTCTCCGAAACAGACAAACAAGAAAAAATTACTCGTCTTTGGTCTTACTACAGATTTACTTGCTAGCAATTATTTAGGCTTCTCCAGTGCAGTGTAGTATTCTGAGAACAAATAATCTACAACTAACAGCAAATGTTTGTCCCTTCATAACACACTTTTTCTAATGTTTAAAGAAAACCAGGTAAATTTAAGATTATTATTATATACTATATATATACACACACATATATAATCTATATAATGTACATTGTATAATACATTGTATTATACATTATTCAGTAGGACTCTAAGATCTCCCCTAAATCACTTCTAGGGCACAGCAGAATAGCAGACACAGGAATCTGGTAACAAGTGAAGACTGAGCTCAAAGTAATTTTGTAATACAAAGATAACACCTCCTTTAATTTCTCAGTCTTCTGCCCAAGCAAAATACTGCACACAACCAGGCAAGCCCTTGGCAGTAACAAAGAAGAAAATCAGCACACAAATGGACTGTACATCCAGTGCCACGATACGTAACTGTGGGCCCTGCTGAGAGGACCAGGGGTCAACTCAGAAGAATGAGGGCTATCAACTTACTTTTAAGGAGCTCTCACTCAGAAAGCACCTAGATTTTACATAGAGGTAGGATATCTGCTCTTCTTTTTAGAAACAAATGACAGAGCTCTGTTCACTGACATAAGCCTGGAAAATGTTTCCTGGAAGCTGTCACAGGCATTTTATATGGGATGCATAAGCACTGCAATAGTAATTTTAAAGCCATCAAGACTGAGGCACACAGCAGAGAAGTAATTGAAGTCATTGAGCAAGCCATGGCAGAAGTAAAGCTGAAGTCCAAGACACTGCATCCATGTTGCATCTTAGAGCTTGTGCTACCCCCCTCCTACCCGTTTCCTCCTCAGAGATCCTGAATTCTCTCTTCTGTCAAGAGAGGCTGTAAGCATTTACTTATGAATAATAAAGTAACATTTGCCCAACCAAGACATTGAAAGAAGTTTCAAATATCTAGATTGGTATCCTTCCACACTCCTTTGTGATGATATTTTTCATTCACATGGCAGATTACAGTATTTCTGTGTTAGCAGACAGATGTGCAGTGTACATTATGTACACACTTCTTGTAATTTCAACAGTGGCAGCAAAAATGAAACAACTTTGTTTTTCCTGATACAGAGAACTTCCAAACAATTAAAACCATTTTAGAAGTCAGGCAGGTTAACAGAATAATGCAATTCAAATGCTTCAGCTGTGGCCCAGTATTTAAGTTGTCCAAAGTTATGATCAAAGAGAACAGCATATACTTAATTGGAATTTGAGTAATCAATTTCTCTGTGAATGAATCATAACCTGAACTATATTTTGCATTGTCCTATTTCACTCTATATCCCGTGACACATATACACAAAAAGAAAGAGGCTTGAAAATATTTTGTCTCCTAAAATACAGACAAAACTCAGTTTAATGGTTCATTTTTTTTATTCCTTAAAGGAATCTAAAGAGAACAGTGAACTCATTCTGTCAGCCGTTTAAGCGGGAGGACATCTGTGTTACTTTGAATGCTTCTTTATTCACCTGTACTTGTGTGGAACCCTGGCACCACCCCTCATAAAGAAATAAATTGAGAAGGAGATTAAGAACAGTTGGAGTTATTCTGGCAAAGGCAATTTTTTGTAATTCTCCGAGGATGCCGATTATTTTAGTAATGATGTTTTCCTCGCCTGTCTCTCTCACTAAGTCTTTTGTCCTCCTATTTTGCATCTAAAGAGCAATTGCGCACAAACTGGTGAATATTTAAAATAGAAAAGCGCTTGTAAGTCTTTAGAAGCAACCAATCATTATTTTGATATTCGTTGCAGTTAATCATGATGCATTTATTAATGTGCAAATATCAGGCACTTCCTTTGGCATTCCACTCTCCGCTTGCAATTCATTTACATATTGTTATTTTAAAATATTAGCTTCTGAGAAGACACCAGATTTTTTCTGGATTGGTCTTACACTTGAAAAAGCATTTTTATATTCTGAATGCATCAAAACAGCAGAATCTCTAGGCAGACACTAAGTGGGATTCACTGAAACACAATGTTAGTTCTAATGGATGGATGATTGTGCTTGGTCTTTTGAAACTTTGAAGTATAGGTAAGTCTTGATCACACAAATTAATAAATCCTAAAGCTGGAGTTAACAATAACCATTACACCCAAATTCTGCAGCTTAGCCCAGCCAATTTTTCGAAAGGTCAGGTTGTGAACTGGAGAAGATCAGGGAGGTCCACCGCATAGCTTTGTTGCCAGGCATCTCTCGTCTGGATTGTTGCAGGCATTTATTAGTATTCGTCAGCAGACTCAACAAAGCAAACAAGAAATTCAAGCACGAATAATAAAATGAAATGCTGCTATATAACCCTTTGTCATTCAGCAAATATGGGACTTTTTAGCTACATTGTTCCTAAACCTGGGTTACTACTTTAATTTTTCTCCACAGTGCTGCCTGAATGAGTATGCATGTGTGTTAAATGCAGAGCTCCCTTAACAACTGCAGGACTGCCATTTAATCTGTTGGTAGATGGACCATTTCCTGTGGGAACTCTAGCTATGATTTCCAGATCCACCAAATAAATCTCAGATTAAGATTCCAAATGAAACCTGCCTTTGGCAGATAAAAAATGTCAAGATGGATATAAACAGTAAAATTATAAATTATCTAGGTGTTGCACGATGACTTGATGTGCATTTTTTTGTTTACACTTTCGCCGATATCACAACTATACAAGGCATTCATCAAATGTCACACTTTCATAATATTGGAGGCATCATTAAAACTGTTTGGCTAAGGACCTTGAAGTGTTTAAGCAGTAGCTCAAAAGTATATTTGTGCAAAGTAGAAGAATAAATTTACATATCAGCAGCAGCTCATAAGGGATGGGTAAATATTCTGTTTATCTCTCATTGTAATTCAGGTTAGTTTAAATACAGGGTTTCAGGATATCATTACAGCCTATATGGAGTTATTACATAATTTCCAAACAGTGTCTGCTAGAGTTTTACTAAGCATGCTATGTTTATATTTTCTAAACCAGCTAAAAACAAAGTAAACCTTCCCATCCCATTTTTCTTTTCCTATTGTCATATCAGACAATTGCTTTTCACATATAACCCCTTCCATTATCTAAATCTTAATGATCCAGAACTCCCTTTTATCTAGGCAGGGTCATGTTTCCTGACGTCCGTTAATTATAGTGAAAATTCTCTTATCCAAACGTACTCAACCTCCCCTACTGCAAACAAACAACTAAGGCTTTGCTGAATTAGAGTTCTAAACAAAATCCCAGAAAAATACTGCTTTGGCAGTGAAGAGAAATATTGCAATTAAGTGTCCGACAAAAGAAAGGTCACTGTGCATAAGGTAAGACAACTTGCTCACACACCCTTTACTCTGAGTAAAAAGAGGTCTACTAAAAAGATGCAGGTGAACTCTCAGATAGGAGCTTCCAATGCACTCCCTGGAGAACCTTTTTCTAATAAATTTTTTTGTTATGTCTTTGCTCTGAACTTCAGCTTCATTCTAGCTGTTATTAAAATAGAAGCAATGAATGTTTCTGAAGAAGAAAATAACCAAATTCCTCCTGCACTTGTGCTAGAGGTCTTCTGAAGGTCTTTCCAAAGCACTACATAAAAATCACTGTGGTAGCAAGTGCTGCTCTCCATGAAGCACATTTCAAGACATCTGAAGTTTGCTGCACTCGTATTTTAAACAGTGAAGCGTTTTCAAGTGCCATATGTCAAAGTGGGCATTCTCCCCATCTTTAATCCTTGCAGCACTCCATTCAGATAAGGCACCACACATTTTCAGGGTACTGTAAAGGGTCTAACAAAGTCATATTCACAATATTCCAATGAGTCATGCAGATACTGGGTACTTAATTGTGCTTCTGATAAGGAGTCTTTCTGCATGCAGCCTAGCATGTATTTAACAACTGAAAATGCACAAGGGAAGGAATGGGGTGGAAAAAGGAAACACACGTGAAAGTGTGATTACATTTACAGGAAAGGCCAGACAGTATTTGATGATTTTTCAGTTATCATTAGCTCCTTTTCATCTTCTAGGTCATGGCACACTGTGTTTCCATGCAACATAGTTTCTTCATCTTCCATACTTAGTATGTGTGGCTCAACAGTTACTAGCCACTCTTCCTATGTTTGATTCATACAAGATCATCCTCTCAACCTTTCTTCTGCCTCCTATACTGTGCACAGAAGCCTGCAAGTACCCTTGCCACTTAGTCAGGGGATCTCTGACAGCCAGCACACAGCAGATTTGATGCTGAAAGCACAGTACACATGGAAGACACTAATCAGTTGAGCCACGTGCATGAAGACTCTGCCTCTCTGCATATCATCTAGATTCCTCTGCACACACGCCCATGTAATATCCAGGTCTTCTGTCCTAGGTAAACAGCACTCCTTGTTGCTAGAAGAGGGAGAGAGAGGAAGAACGGGATCACAGTACCTCCTGTTAAGACATGTAAAAGAAACAGACTTCAATATGACGAGTGTGGGTTATTCTGCCTCTACTACAGCCTTGAAAGAAAGGCTTCAGATTTACTTTAGAGTGTTTACAGCTGTAATGGCTGTATTTTGGAGAGAGAGCAGCACCTTTTACAGTTAGCTGCTTTTTGACCCAACCCAAGTGTCAGACAAAAAAAAAAAAAGCCACATGAAAACCTTTTACAACACATGACTCTCAAAGCTTTCTTTATCCCTTCATCTTTGTGCGTATGTGTTAGTATGTGTTAAAGTCACATGACAGTGTGACTGTTGAGACACAAGACAAAAAGTTCTTGAAATTACTATTACATAACCAACCACAGAAAAGTACATTAAAATCATAATATAACTAGAAAAACTTGCTACTTCTAATAAGACAGTCTACATATGCTTGGTGGGGAGTAGCGATTTCATTTCTAGCAAGCTGGCAAGAAAAGATGATTTTATTTAATTTATGCATATGACTGTACATTGCCTCCATTACCATGAATGCAAAAGGGATGGCTGTCAATTAACAGTATTTATAAATGGGAGCAAATCAATGCAAAAATATTTATAGAGAGGTTTTATTTCCTGAATATTATTCACTACTCAACAAAAGAACTAAGAAATATCTTTTGTAAGTCACCGCTATATACACATCACGACCATGACAATACAAGGAAAGCTATAGCCAGATTCTTAACAGCAAGCACCATGCATTCATGCACACATGAACCACAGTGCAACTAAGAGAGCTGTCTAGGAGTAAGATTATCACATGCACATGTGTCTGAGCAGCTACATATACGTAACTTATTTATTAGGTATGCATATCTGTTTTCCTCTTCTATTTTTCCTGAAGGGAGCAAGACTGGAAAATAATAGCACAGTACCAGATAAATCCCTTACTTCTAAAATTTCCCTGCACAGGCTGAATTTGCAGTTCTGTTCCAATCTACATTATCACATCACTTTAAAGCTAGAGTTTCCTCCGAGCTACAGTTTGCAGACCTGCAATTTTAAAGCATTTAACAAGTCACACATTCTTCTGAAGGATAACATGTTACAGTAAAAGTGTCTATACAGATCATAACTAAGAGTTGATATCAAATTATTAGAGGTGACATTAGTTCATTGACTTTCATTTCAGTATGTGTTTTAATTAGTGATTTAATAATATAGATTTCTTTCTATGCTTGAAAAATATAACCTCCCCTTTTTAAGGAAGTGAACCACTTTGCCAGTAAAAATAATTTATTATCTTGTTTTAGGACATTCCAAATACTAATTATACAATGCTTTTTATTTCAGAGTCAGGAAGATTATAATTTTGATGTCAAAAAGACCAAACACTACTTGATATTCTAAGACTTCACCTGATACCTGCCCTGTCCTTAAAATCATAGATGCTCAGAAATATGATGCAAGCAAAAGCATTATTGAACGAGTATATAACAGACCAAGTGTAGCTGCACCCATTCAGCCACAGTACATGATACGAGTCAAATGAGGCACAAATTTAACTCCAGCATTTGCACACTCACCACTTTCCTGTCCTGCCAACTGTTTTGGAAAACTGACATATCAAGTCCTGACTGCATGTGCAAGTATGACAACCACTCAATTTCAGGTTCACTCTTATGTTTTCACAGTACCCACGTTTGCGTGGGTTTTGCGAGGCATGTAAAGCCTGCTCAAGAACCAGCTCCACCCAGGTGCAATGGGCTTCCTCCCCTACTGCCACTGCAATGAACAGATAGGCACCTATTTGCCAGTATGACTTTAGTTTTATAAAAGACTACCATCCTAGGCTTTCTAAGATTGTATCCTATTTATTTTCCATTTGGAAATTACACAGTCTTCACTGGCCTGCTGCAGATTCTCCTGATACAGTCTCTCAGGTATTCTTAGAGAAAAACTAAAAACGTCACAGTCCTCCTATCAAAAGGTAGGTGCTGTGGAGATAAACAGTACATTTAAATTAGATACAAATCCAAAGAAATAGGCTTGGTACATAGTCTGTTCTTTAACTCTTCCTAATATACATGAACAGAGATAGACAAATGTCTTCAATCCACACAGGCACTTTACATTCTAAACAACATGGAAAGTTAAAAAGAAAATCTTGCTATCAAATATCACCTTCAGATATACTCCTCTTAAACACTACCTTTCTTTCAAGTATTTTATAACATCTATTAACAGGTTACACATTATCCTACATAACCATCATAAATCTACCACTTCTCTGTACCTAACATTGCTGCTGTTTCTTAAAAGTCCTCACTGCCTGACTGAATGTTGATCTAGTCAGCTGAATTTAAGCTCAGATGTGCTTTACCATTCATATTTTTTTGACAAATAATTTAATTTCTAACATTTCTAGTATGTTACATAAAAAAAAACCAAAACCAACCAAAACACACCTTGTAGGATTAGTCTAAACACAGCTTTACACAGCTTTTTTTTTTTTAATTTCCAAGTTACAAGCAAGGAGCAACTACATACAGTACGGTGCCAGCCTCAAAAAGCAAAGATACCACAGATGACAAAGCAGGCCAAACACAAAACGGTACACACTTCAACATCAACATTTAAACAGATTAAAAGTTGCTTTGATTTAGTAGTTGTATGAGAAAATGCACCAGAATGACTACCAAGAGTACACATTGAACATTATATTGCTATAATTTATCTATTAGCTTTATGACAAAAATCCTAATTTAATTGTTAATATGAAAAATTTCTAAGGAAAAAAAAATTCTATATCCAAACCAATGTGATGACATAAGATTTATCCACCATACCTTTATTAAACACCCCAAGGAGTAAAAAAAGCATAAAGAATTATGTAACTTAATATTAATGACCGATCTGAAAGAAGTTTATCGGTTTTGTCTATGTAACAACTTCTGTTGGATACACAAAAACACGTTAGCTCAGAAGAAATAGCTTCTAAACAGCACAAAATATTAACTTAATACGTCAGAGAAATAATACACATGAAACTCAGTAACGAACCACTTTCTGAAGTACTTGTGAGCAGTAGAAGAACGCTATTTCTTGCAATTAGACAGAAAACATTTCAGAGAATCAGTTTATGGTATTCACTTGCCTACTCTGGAAAAGTTAACCTTTTGAACCATTCTTAGGTTATGCTGACCCCTAAAGGTCTAAAAATACTAAATGTGATTAAGTCACTACACATTTAAATTGTTGGAATACAATTCTCCAATAAGTTACTCCACCATGACTACTTTTGTTTTCAGAGTACATGATTCCAAAAACATTAACTTCACACAGTAATAGCTCAAAATTCCACAAATTAAAAGGGGTCTACAATTGGTTAATTTTACACAGTAATATAGAAATTGCTTTACATATGTAATAAATGCATCATCTCCAAGACAGAGTATTTCTTCCTTCTAAACAACAGACTCTTCAACAGAACAACTCTCCTCCTCAACAGAAGTGTGACATTCATTATCTTTTGAGAAAGAATATATAGTATAAAATTCAAAAAAAGGATGCCAACAAGATGCTATCAGGTTCTGATATAGAAGGCATCTTTGATGTTGATACACCTGTTCCTTTTATTTTTAATCTACACAGACACCGGAAAAAAAAATTCCACCCTTTATGACGTACTGAAGGTGTCCTTCCCTTGTCTTTCCCTTTCTTCAACCTATACATTCACAAGCCACTTTCAGACAATTCTCTTCTGTAAAGTCAGTCAATCACATAACACCCTCTCAAACTCAGTGCCTTTATTTTTCTTTTCTTTTTTAAAAGTTTCTTCCCTGAAAAATGGAAGAATGTATCGAAGAGCAAAATTTTAGTCATCCCAATACAAAAAGATCCCTCCATCTGATGGAGATTAAAACTCCATGAACCATGCATTTTCCACGTTAACCAAGGCCTGCTTCACCTCCAACCTCGCCTTACTGTCTATATTCTGTTGAGGTAATAATGAGAAACTTGTTAATAGTAGAAGATGGCTTAATCTTACTCTACTCACACAAATAGCTGAGAAAGTTACATGCCAGACTTCAGATTTGGTTTTAATCCACCTAAAAAAAATAAGGCTGGAAAATAAAGTACAATGTACAGACTTCTTAAATAAGACTTCCCAAAGTTCTACAAAAATATTTTCAATAACTTAGAAAATAAAAATAAATCTGATGATATACATTCTGGAGCTGCTCTAGTGTTACCCCAAACACTTTTAAGAGGCAGTGTGTGGTTGTGGGTTGTTTTTTTTCTTTTCTTCCAAAGTCAGTCATATATCAGCAAGAACAAATACATTCCAGTCACTGCCTAGCACTGGTACAACACCTGAGGTTCCTTATTAATATCTTAAAAGTCCTTACCTTTTGACCAGTTCTCCATTTGTTCTTCTGAACTTGTTTGATCTGGCACTGAGTCCAGTTTTTGCTAGAACATTTCAGAGCCAAAAAAAAAAAAAAAGCAAACTTTAGGTAAATAAACTTAAAACAGTATATCATAACACACCTACACTTCGCTGTCATTTGACAGAAAATTTACAAGACAAATGACTTAAAAATCTTTATAACAGGACAATAAGGTCTGTGTACTTGAACAGTCAAAGCTAAATTATATTTCTCAGTATTTTTCTTGACACATCTAATTTTTATAATAATGTGGTTCAGCTTTCTGTTGTGTCTAACATTTTCATTGAAATATTTATTAGTTTGTTTTCTTGTTTTAGAGTCTGGTCTTGGAAGTACATGCAACAGAGCACAGACCAAATCACACTGAGTGGTCCCGCTAGAAGCAATGAGACAGCTCACTTTGGTAATTATTGCAGTCCACTTTACAACATCCTTTGTACTGCTTTAATTTCCTGGATAAAATACAGGTAAAGTGGCCCATGACCACTCTAACTGAATAATTTGCAGGTTTTTCTAAAAAGCTAAGTAATCCATCCTAGTATTTGCATACATATTGCTTCAGACTATACAGTTAATTACACAGTTGCAGTATTTAATATAATCAAAGAACTTCAAGAATCAACCCTCAATACTCAAAAATAAGCCTTACAGGGAAATGTTATGCTTATTAAGTAACATTTTGAGTGTTAAACTATATGCTTTCTCAGACAGACTATATTTTTTTATCTCAAGGAAGAGTAAATAAATTTGTAATCTTGCTAATATAGTATGCTAGTCACAAATTTTATTACTTATTCAAGAACCTCTTTTAATATGAATTATACAAAGGATAATTTTTAATCTTTAACTATGTAGTTGTGCTTATTTTGTTTGTTTCCCTGGGATACTTTTTCTGTATTTATTAAAAAGATACATGTGCCTTGAAGAAGCAGTAGCTGGATCATGAAACATCCAGAGTTGTCATTGTGCTGATAAATATAAGTGTTAAAAAAAAGATTAAGTACACATTTTAAAAATCAGGCATATTATATCAAGACATACATTCTAACTAGTAAAGCAGCAGAAGAAATTACTTTTCTATGCCACTCCAGAAAAAAAGCAGATGTTTTCATTTTTATCTTTGAGATTCTAAAAAAATATAATTGTGCAGACACCTAACATTCAACACTAAACATTTATATTAAATATTCAAGAAATATATATCTCATATTTGTTAGCTGTAAATGAACATGACAAAAAAGAAGTGTACGATCTGATGTGCTTAGGTCTTAAAAAATAACAACTTCAGCTCGTCTCACAGAACACTGAGCTCCTTACAAGAATCCCTCAAATGAAGCTGTACACTTTTTCAATTCTGTGTAACCGTGTTGATTTGGAGTTGGCAATCTTTTCCTAAGTTCCTCATTTACTTTTGGATTAGCTGAAAATATAGAAGGTTATTAATATCAAGAAATAGGTTTCTGTCTTTTTTTTCCCTACATATTGCACAAAAAGGTTCATAATAATTGCAGTATTTTAATAAGATATTCATATAGCAAGACATGAAGAAAATACGGTATTTAATAACCTCTGGAGTATTTTAAAACATGACTTAGGGCCTTAATGTGCCTAGTAATATACTATTTAAAACCATAATTTTATCCCTCCACAATATACAGTCATTCTTCCCCGCCATTTACCCAGCTAATGAATGCCAGCAATTAGTAAAATGTAATCCCATTGCACAATCAGTTTAATGCTTTTAGCACTCAGAAAAGTAAACACCAAATTAATACCGCTCAAGCCATATCAGATCCTAGTTGGAAGCAAGCAATTATAGTTCAGCTCCTCAGGTGTAATTAAATGATTGGAATGATTTAGTTCCATAAATGCAAGTTAATTCATAAGCAAGCAACAAATACACTGGGAGTAATTACAAGAAACATTGACAGTCTAAGGAGGGCATGTGCCTTCAGGTACCTGCTGTAGGAAAATGCTGCCCTCTCCTGGAAGGAGACCACTAATGCACAGGAATAATGGGGAGCAGAAGAGGCTCATTTTAGACTTTGCCTTCGTAAGTGAAACAAGCTCTGCCAACGAATAGGAATTCTCTGGTTTAGACGTGCAGAAGAAAAAGCCTTGTTGATAGCAGACGAAGGCAATCTATCGATGAAAGTGAAACAACGATATTTTTGGGCTTCCTAGGGTTTGCAATCTACTTTCCCTATTATTAGGGAAAAAAAAGTCAGTAAACAGAAGAACAAAATATTCCATACGCTAAACACATAAGTCAGTTGTTCTGTACACACACACTGCAGTAGGTATCTAACATGCACCACACTCACTTATCACTGAGGATGTACCGCTACAGTATGCACTTGGAACACAACCTATTTTTAGAACCAAACTTAATGAACCATTATTATTCAGACACTGTTAAACTTCACCACACCAACAACAATCAGAAGCTAGCCATGTATGTTTTCCGAGGAGAAATCATCAGAAAAATTAAATACAATTATTTTAATGCTTTTCTTCACTTTCACTTGAAGACAATCTGTTAATAATTGAAAGAAAACTCAACTGGAGATTAAAATATACTGGTAGACAGAGACAAAACTGAAAATACAAAAAAAAAAACCTGTAGCCCAAAATCAAGAGATAATCTGAAATCTAAAGTTAATTTCCTTATCCAAGACCTATTTATTCAACTGGAGTTAGTGTTAAGACTACTACTTGAACATCACGCAAAGAAAGCTAAAAAAAAAAAAAAAAAATGGTCCTTATCTGTTGAATATGCAATATTCATGTAAAAGTTATGTACTTCACTAAATATTTAACTACAAAACTACCTACAAATATGAATATAAATGAGCCAGTATCTTCCTACTAATGAAAGAAATCCCAGAGCTACCTATTTTGCCCTCTGCAGAAATAACAAATGCTTCCCAGTGCTGCACGTAGCATGGGAGAAAATCACACACTGGTCGGTATATGGCTATTTTCTACACAGAGAAACTGACTGTAAGAAAAAAGCCCAAAAATTGTACTTTATCAACAGTACTGTGACATTAAAGTATCCATTTGTTCCAGATCGTGGTGTCTTTCAGAACAAAAGTATTTGTATACAGCTTGGGTTTCACTGTCACTTTACCTACTCTGGAAATGAAATAAATTATTATTTTAAGAAGTCTTATTATTAAAAGTTTAAAATGTACAGCACATTTGCTTTGCCCTTTGATGTCACAGTCCTATTTTTCTATTCAAATCTTGTACACTGTAAGTTAATTGCTTTTGGAAACTACTTATTATTCATGTAAAAATTAATGTGCCAATGTGTTTAAATCCTTTTAAATGACCATTCATGCATCTTTCTTCTTTAAGCACCAATGAAATCTGTCAAAGATATCAATGCAAGATGGTCTTAGAGAAAGTTCTAATAAAGATTTTTTTTCTGCTAACATAAGATTTTCATTTTCGTCAACTTTACTTAAATTCCATTAATTTTTTAAGCTGCTTTTAATAAATTCACAAGTAAAAAATTTTAGGCTCCATAGCCTGTCATTTGTGTTCCAGCTGACTTTATGAATATTAATAACAGTGTAATCCTGATTAAATAGGCTTCATATAAAATCCCTGTGAATCCTATAGCTCAGACATCTCATTTTTCCAACTCTTTATGAATTTGGATTCAGACATTAAACTGGAAAAAAACTTAAAAGACAGATTCAGTGGTACATTCGTGTACCCTTAAGCAAAAAATTAGATGTTCTAATGATTCAAATAATTAAAATTGATAGGACCACATACTGAGATTCCAGGCTTTCTGTAAACATGCAACTTATTTTAACTCTAATGAAAACGTCAACACTTCATAGAACATAGGATTAAGAGTCTATTATAAAATAATAATAAAGTCTGTCCTTATCCTCACCTTTAACAACAGATGATATGTTCTTAACTGTTCCTATATGGAATGTTGATTTGGAGAAGCATTTCCCAAAGAGAAAGAAATCAGTGGATGTTTAATTACTTAAGCATACACATGAAATATATGAACATTCTAGTTTAGCATGGATTCCCAGAGAAAATTAGAAATAACTTTTAATTGGTTTTACTTCAGCAAAACCAACCTTTTCCTAAAGAATGTCAAATAAAAGTACTCAGGAAATATTAACATTATCCTATAAGACTCAAGGAGTCACAGTTTCAAAATGATAACTTCTTTCCATACTTGTATGTTTGAATTATTTACATCTATGACAAATAAAACTGAAAACTAAGCTCACTGCACTGCCCTCACTCACCCCCGCCCTTCCCCCCCCAACCAGTGCTAAGTAAAATTACTTCTTCATCTGTTCAGGGAAATATTCTCCAAAGATGGCCACCAGAACATTTTTGCCTTCTAGTCCCTTGAAATGTGAATGGATTTTAGGACAAAAATATGCCTCAACAAAACACTGCTTATTCAGAAGGGTGGCATTCTACTCCCACTTCTAATTACTTGTCAACACAAACACCTAGTAAGAATTAAATAAAATCAAGAGGCATATAAAAACAACATACACCTGCAAGGTGGGAAACGTACAGTGCTTGGCTTGTGCAGCTCTCAATACCTTTTACTACAGCTTTGGCAGCTTTTCCACTTTCAGAGGAAAAAACCGCCAGAGTGTCTGCAGAATATATATTATAGAAGGGAGCACCTCACTTTAACACCAACTTTCAGCCATATGATCAGTGATGTTGACCCAATGTATTTAGATTAGTGGCAGTCTGCTGTAGCTGCCAACACTTTGCCCCCTGAGCAGGAGTTTGGGAAGTCTGTCTTCTAAGCTAGAGTTCCATTAATGACTCCCTTGCACCAGGACCGCTTGTCTTGAGCACTCCATTTTTTAAGTTTGCTACATGACTGGATGATGTGGCATTAGGCCAAATGTCAAATGCAGGTCTGCAGACCATTCTTCAGAAAACTAAAGATGGACCACAGATACAGGTATTTCACCTGCCTTTCTGAAAGCATTTGCCTCAAGCCCCACAAAAACCACCTCCCTGAGGGAAATAGCTTTGGAGCTCTTTACTCACAATGACAACTATGGAAATGATTCAAAAAACATTTGAGTCTACAATGCTGAAGTTTGCAAGGTTCATTGTATAGTACATTCAGGATCCTGAAATTCCCAAATACCCAAATCATAATTTCTTTTATCACAGAATTAAGCTTCTAGACTAGGTTTTACCATAAAAGCAAAAAATAAAGTCACAGAACATCATATACCCATAAAAATGAGAAGCAGTAACTTGGTGCCAAATTCATAAACCACTAGTGTAAGTAATAGCATCAAGCAGAAATTTCTTCTGCCAAAAGCATTCCAATTTAATTGTTCAGCTGCCTTCAGAGACATAAGGAAGACAGAACAGGGACTTTGTGCAGAAAAGAAGGCAACAAACCACACTGAAGCAAAGAAACTCAGTTTATCCAGCCAACTCACATTTCTCAAAGTACCTTCAAATAGTGTCATTTTTCCTGACAGCAAACACACCAAAAATAAAAACCATAAAGGCCACAGTGTGGATATTGGAGCCCAACCAAGAACTATCATGAGCACCGAACATGCAGGGGCCTGTCAGAAACGTGCCAACCTTTCAAGACCCAGTCCTGTGCGTGGGGGCTGAGAGGGGCCCAGCAGTCTCTCACAGGGAAATACAACTGCATCAGTGGTGTATCTGTCAAACTGTTTTGAACAGCACAAATTCACCAGTATACACTTCTCACTTGAAGAGAATCAAGTCACCCAAAAAGAGCAAAGAAAAAACAGCACTGACTCCAGATTATCCAGATTTGTTCTATGAGAAATAACTAAGCTGTCATTTTCTTAGATGACTATCTGAAAGAAAAGCTATCCTTCAACTACAAGCATAACTGCTCCTTAAACTAAGCTTGCACAGCAGTAAGAACATTGGAACATGTCAGGTGTGAACACAGTCATTTTGCCTCAAGAAACATATAGTCTCTCCTTTTGATTTATTTTTTAAAATCTGGTAACTAGATCCAGTACATCGTGCCTTCATTGCTTACGACCAATAACTCCACCCTTCTAAGTCAGGAGGGAGTTAGAGAGGAACAGCGTACTTCAGGACATGTGTCCAAAGAAGAGCAACAAAGTGGGTGAAGGGTCTAGAGAATAAACCCTGTAAGGAGCAGGTGACGGAACTGGCCTTGTTTAGCCTGGAGAAAATGAGACTCAGGTGAGACATTATCACTCTCCACAACAACCTGAAAAGAGGCTATAGAAAGGTGCATGCTGGTTTCTTCTCCCAAGTAACAAGCTAAAGAACAAGAGGAAACAGCCTCAAGCTGCACCAGGGGATGTTTAGAGTAGATATTAGGAAAAATATCTTCACTAAAAGGGTAACCAAGGATTGGAGTAGGCTGTCCAGGGAAGTGGTAGAATCACCATCTCTGAAGGTATTTGAAAGACATGTAGACGTGGCAGCTGGGGACATGGTTTAGTCATGGACTCGGCAGTGTTAGATTTACAGATGGACTCCATCTTAAAGGTCTTTTACAACCTAACACAATTCTCTGTTGCACTCCAACAACAACGTTTCAGAGCGTTTTCAGCACCTGTGCATTGATTATGTGCTTCACAACATGATTAACATGCATGATATATAACATGCCCCACTCTTTACCGTTGCTTACTTAGGGATGATTAGCAGGCTAGTGGTTTTAGAAACTTAATCCAGACACTTCTTTGAAATTTACTGTAATACCAAAGAAATCTGAAGGCCAGTACAATTTAAAATACCAAGCTACACATTCAGAAACAGTCTCAGACCTTTAGAGGAGTATCAGACATCCTGAGGTGGGCCAGAAGTCAATGTGAACTGGAGAAAAGTCAGTGAAATTAAGTCTGTTGAGAACATCCAGAATTCAAACAGAAGCTAAACATCAAAGAGGTTAAACCTCCAAACATTCAGCACTATATAGTTGTCGCACTACTTCCTGTTCTTGCACTAAAAGAGGAACATAGAAGATTAAAGGGGAGTTGCCACTGTCTCCAAATCACGGCAAGGCAGATGGAAAAAGAAACTACAAACAACAAAAGAAAAGGGGGGGGGAAAAAAAAAAAAGAGGCATTAGCTAAAGAAGTGTTGATCATTAGTCAACATTATTACAGACATTTCTGACAGTGGATCAAATATACCAGCTTCCCAATCAAACTGCTGCAATATTTTTACAAGGGAAAACAATTTATTTGTCCTTTAACCCCAAGTTTCGAAAACATCCAAAATCTTCTCTCAACTGTAACTTGAAAAAAAAAAATTTGTAATCTTCACCCAGTAGGAAAAAAAATAGCCATCTAAAATGTTAAAGTTACAAACTATGAGTTTTTTGAATACAAAACTCAAAGAAAAAACGTCTCCTAAAGAGAGGTGCAGGACACCTTTAAGCACAGGCAGAACTGTCAGATTGCCCATAATGAAACCTCTTTCTTTTCTGTTCTTGTTCAGCCAAGGAAATAGTCTGGCTTTTTTTTTTGTTAAGTATGCATTTGAATAAATTATCATTCTTCAATCTTGTCATCATTTATACTGATAACCGACACAGGGAATAAAGAAGCTGGACAGACTTTTAAAAAACATTTATTTACTGCATTTTTAAGAAAAGTAATTTTAGATCCTTAGTAAGCACACTATTCAGCCAAAACCAAGAAAGTAATTTACAGTGAAGAAGCTTCAAGAAATTCCTCTAAGAACAAAAAACTACAAAGAGGTTCATGTAAGTTGAGGGTTGCACAGAAAAAGTTTTTATCAGGGGCTCTAAACTCTAAAATCAGATTCTGTCCACAGAGATGAATAAAAAAATATTCCTGGAAAAACTCACGACCTAGGATTATCTAGACAGTTTCAGCATGATCATCCTCTTCATTTTTTTTTATAAAAGAAACAGATGGATGTTCTCTTCTTCCTTGTAACCTTATAATAAATTCACATATTTTGCATCCATTATTCATTGATTCATCAAGCTTCATTCATGTTTTCACTGCAAAACACTTGACACCAGAAGTGAAAAGAAGAAATTATGTGAGGTTGCAGAGAGCTGAGAGCAGCTGAATCTTGGCCCTACACCAGTTATTCCTGGGTGGAGCAAAGGAGCTCTAAATCCACTTACTAGATGAAGGACAAAAAATCCTTCCTTAACACTTTTTAAACCCAGGCTTATTTTGATGACTGCTATCTCTTGCACATAACCATGAACAGTTTGAGGCTTGTTTGACAGATTACAGGTTGCAGTGCTTGGCATCACTTAAAAAAAAAAAAAAAAAAAATTAAAATCAAGCTTTTATAGCCACAGACGTATAGATGAAGCAAGATTACAAGAGGGGAAATCTGGCTTCCCGTTCAAATACTCACAACTCTGAAGACATTCTCAGGACATGAAGCTGCAAGACTTGTATGCTCCAGAGTTTTACCTTCCTTTTTGTGTTGAAGGAGCACCTGACAAAGTGAAGTATGTGCACTGCAACGGCTTCTGTGCCTGACCATAGCACTAGAAAAACTCCTAAATAGCTTCCTATTTCTCAAACTGTGAGGAAAGAAGGGAGAAAGTCTTCTGGGATACTGCTTAAAACACATTATTAATGAAGGCAACTTTGTATTAATGTTGTGCTTTCATGACTTCTTGGTGTCAGAGGCAAATCTTAACATATTCAGACTCTAATGTAAAAAAAGGCGTAATTTTTCTAGTAATGTCACTGCTTCCAAATTGGTTTTTCAATACTGTAAAACCCTCTTAATTTCTTCAAGACTTTGAAGCCAGAACATGCGATCAATTACTTCCATTTGTAAAAACTTATGCCAGTAAGTCACAGCCCTCCTGTGTTTTCTTCTTACCTTAAGGAAGTAGTTCACTGTACTCAGTTCTTTAGCTGGATTGTGCACCTGCTGAGCAGACTGGTTTGGGAAAAGAGTTATAAAGGAAAATCCAGTTATTGCCATAACTTATTACAATGTTGTTCTTGTCTGAGAAAAGTGAGTTTAATTTAATTGTCACACTGAATTTCACTGAGGGGTAGCATTATTTTTGCTTTTATCAATGATACTCAGCTTTAAAAAAAGGTAAGTCTAAGGAAAAGGTAGTTTAGTACTTAAAAGGTTTTTCACAGTGCTTTCAAGACAGGTTGAAAAAACACATCTATTCTCAGGTGTTCATTAATAGACACCTCCTTAAAAACCTGTTTCTCAAGACATCTGAGAAGTCCAGAGACCCTACAACTAGCACACTCATGCTCCAATCACAGTTCATTTATTTATTTATTTTTAAATCAGATGAGACACAACTTTGCTTCAAAACATTTTGGACAACAGTAAGTAATTTTTATGAACTCCTTTATACCTGGGATTTAACATTAGTGTGAATGAATACAGCAAATAGGGTAAAATTTTGCCTTTATCGATGGTATCACATTGCTGTATTAGTAAACATTGACACTTCTACATGGAATTGAATTACAGAAGATTACAGCTGACAAAAATGGTCCATCACTGGCTTGTTTGTGTTACATGTGGGATTTCTGAGAGTTGCAGATGTAAAGACAACTCTTAATTTCCCTGATCTCCCTAGCAGACTGAATAGAAGTATTATTGGAAAGAAAGTGTAACATAAGACAAAGTGGGTTCTCAATGAAGTATCTGGTTTGATTTCATTTTTCTGTAACTTTCAAGATCTCTTTGGAATTGTATATTACACCAAGTAGGACACAAACTACTGGGCATATACAACCAGAGGGGTATCTCAGTATGATAGCAGGATATGCTATTTTTAGTAAGTTTTCTCTCATAAGTGCAAGACAGTGAATGTTTGCCAAAAGAATTTCACATCCAGGAGGGTTTTTGAAATATGACAGATACTTTTAAACTATGAAGAGAATTCTAATTTTTGCCTAATATTTAGTAACCTTCAGATACTGTAATTCCACTTCAGATCCTGGAAAAACATTCTGGAGACAAATATTAGTCTATCACTGGATATTGAAGAGGAGGAACAAAATTACATTTCAAGGGGAAACTGTTTTAATTAGAGTTACCTTGTACACCTGCACAGCAGTCACCTTCAATACAGCATGAGAAAGTGCTACACCCCACAACTGTGTTTATTCTCACTACCATCACATTCTCAGTCCAAAAAAGCAAGAAGACGAAGTTTGCTCCCAGGCATATTTATCTCACTCTACATCTGTGCTGCTGCAGGGCAGAAAAGGAACTTAAATACCCTTAGCTGATTGACTACACATTCCAGGATAACTGTCCCTCAATACATGCATTGCACCCTAAACCTTTAATTCTATGATGACGGAACCCTTCATGGCTGCTCCTTTCTTTTATACTCTTGGGGTGCCACGAATGCACTAGTGGACTGGGTCCACTCGTGTCCTTTCACACTTGTATCCTTATCAGAAATGGCCTCGTTACAATCCTGAAAAAAATCCCCTTCTATCAAGAAACAGAAGGTGTGTCTATTCTCACAGGGAGCTGCATTTCCACATCTGTCCTTCTACAGTCTAATTATCTTTGCCATCAGGAAAGAAAGCCCGATCACAGGAGAGGCACACCTCAGTGACCTGATCAGCAGTCCAGCAAATGAAAGCTGCTGAGCTACCTCCTGTGCAGAAGCTTACCAAGTGCTTTCCTAGAACTTCATGCTTGTTAAACCATTTGGTACACAAAACCCTTTTACCTTGAAGCCCACCTGACAAACCAAAGATCAGATCCTGACCGCGCCACAGTGACCCTTACTTTGCTGAGGCAGAACAAGTTCCAAGCTTATGAACAATCTACAAGTTCTGAAGAAAACAAAAGACCTTTTGTAGTGCCAGGTCTTACCTAGAAGAGCTGCTCAGTGGCACCAGATCAGCACCTCAGGGCAGCTGAGCCACTACACATCACCAGTACTCTCTGATGTGCTCCAACAGGGCCAGTCTAACTTCCCAGTGTTACCGCAGCAATAGCTCACCCACAGATCTCAAGCAAGTTTTGCATTAATCTTTTCTTAACAAAGACATGTTAACTTGGCTACAGGTAATATGTGGGAGGAAGGTGAGACAGTTAATACCTACTCACTCCTTTGAAAATTCCAAACACCCAAAGCTCTAGCATAATGCAAGTAAAGAAAGCACAGTAGAAAAGATGGTGCTTATCCGTTTCATTTTATTCACTTGGTATTTTCCACAGTAGTAATGTGTTTTGCAAGTGAAGGGGTTTCCATTTACTGACCTTGGTATTCATCAGGACTACACTGTGATTCATATTGAGGATTCCAAGCCTTTATCTGATCTTATAAATAAATGTAAAATACATAAAACAATTATCCTAGTGTAAAATTGAATTTTAGCTCTCTGTAACCAGCTTTTGTCTATGCTACATATTTCTATGTTTGAATACAATTCAAAATTAATAATAGGTATAATTTATTTTCTGACTTTTCATTATCTTGACATTTTAACAATTTTATTTTTATATACTCAGGCTTTAATTTTATCTAGGGCTTCAACCCCACAGTTCCTTCATAGACACATACAATATGTCTTTCAGAATATCTGTTCAAGGAATAAGCCTGCTAAAAGAACATACTGGCATTTAACAGACCAAAATAAAAGTATAAAGAAATAACAAGATTTTATAATAATGAAAAACCCCAGGTTAGGAGAGAAAATGTAGCCCTGCATGTAAATGACAGGGAAACACATATTAGAAGAAATCACATGTCACAGTGAAGAACTGGAAGTGGAAAGTAAAGTTCTGAAGCTGGTGGTTCTGGAAAATTCTTGACACACAGCTTAGATTTTTTTTTTTTTTTTTTTTTTTTGAACAGCTGAAGAAGATAACCAAGGAAGTCTTTTTCCTATTAAAGGACAGTCACAACTTTATACTGAATGCCATAGGATTAGCTGTTTTATATAGCGATTAGTCTAACCTGGACATGAGCCTTTCAGTGGTTCATGAAAAAATCACTTTACCATGCAATTTTTGGGGCTTAAATACAAATTATACAAATGCACCAACCTAACAGTTTACTTTCTTAATGCAGTTGATAAACATCACTTCAGCTAACCATTCTCAGTGTTTTCCTACCTCAAACATACCTATGTCAGCTTCAAAGTCAACTGTGTCTCATGTTAAGTTCACACTACTGCACAGGCTCAAGTACACTTGTATGCAAGTACTATGATTTACACAAACTTTCTTTTAAGGAAAGAAAAAAGCTCAGA
Source organism: Merops nubicus (assembly GCF_000691845.1). Taxonomy (NCBI): domain Eukaryota; kingdom Metazoa; phylum Chordata; class Aves; order Coraciiformes; family Meropidae; genus Merops; species Merops nubicus. Next base: position 15,302 of record NW_008602723.1, on the reverse strand, counting down.
ATTAGAGACGGTCATGGAGAAAAACAAATAAATACAAAAAATGTCTTCTCTCCAAGGAGCCCAATTCAGCCACAGTACTTGTACACAAACACACATGGTAAAGCATGAAAAAAACATCCCAAAGAGATTTTGATGACTAAATATGAGGAATGGCGCAGCTGTATGGGCTGACGGCAAAACTGCCATACAGGATGAGTAGAGGCCCATGACCACAGCCACTCTGCACACAGGCAGACTGCCGAGTGTGCCCCGGCAGCGGGGATTCCTTCACGCCGGCAGCAAACGAAGCTGCTCACCGGGCCTTTGTGATTAGAGGAGGAATGTCAGAACCATGGTGGTCTAGACTGCCACGAGTAAAAACAACACAACCCAAAATGAGTGGCCCTTGGTCTGAAAGGGCTGTGGTCAGGATGAGGCATGTTTAGGAAGCAGTCCCTTGAATACCTCACAATAAACACATGTGGAAAAAATAACATGAAAGAACACCATAGTTAACTGAATAAAAGGTTAAAGAAAATAAACAATATTTTTGCAGCTTAGCATTTGTGAATTGCGAGTGCAACTCTATGCTTGACAGAAAAGCTATGAGGCTTTTGGTAGCTTGACAAGACAATCTACAAGCTTGAATGAAAAGTTCAGCTTAAGGAATTAGAATAAATCTGATGACTGATGTGCTACTGAACGTGACAGACTGTCATCTGTTCTAAACAGGACCTCTGTAGGATGTACTGAAAGCAATTTTTTTTCCATTACCTTAAACATACTAAGACTTTTTCCAATGAATTCTGGCTAACCTATTAAGACAAAAGATCTTAAACTCTTGCCATTTCAATAAAATAATTAAATAGCTGTTCAGCTTACTCACATAATTAATTCATGCTGACACTGTACTTCTGTGATTAATTTACATCCAGTCCACAAAAGCATACAACAAAAACTATTACTCTTACTTCCCAAATTACTATAAAATTCTAAGAAAGGAACAATAAGTAATTAAAGCAGCCTATCTAAACCCTATTTGTATATAGAGTTTCACTTACAGAAATATCAAATTCTTTATCTGTTATAAAGCAACTAAACACATTCTTAATTGAATCAGGAAAACTTTCCAGGAGTATATTTTTCATATAATCAGCAGGTTTTACACAAAAATAGGTATAAGTGTTCTTCAATACCTTTATAAAATCAAGAAAAGCTGATCAGCAGAAATCCTACAATGGAACAGTACTGTAACAGATAGGGATAGATTAAAACCCACAAATTCAAATTTTAATATGGCCAAATTCTAGAAAACAGCTTAAAATCCAAATACACTATTTTAAATATATATATAGACACTTACATACTTAGTGTAAAATAAGTTTAAAAAAATCTGGAAGGCAATTTGTGCTATTTTAAAAACCATACAAGTACAAAAAACTTTGGCAAGATCTAGGCTCAGAAGGGAACATGCCTTTTTTGCCAGACTAAATAGTTCCTGTAGGAATTACTGAGGTGCTTTACCACCTCCTTGTCCTAGACATAATTATTCAAATTTGTCCTACAAACAAAAAGTAAGGAAAAAGGTATATTGTGACGTCTACCTGGAATCTGTGCCTTAGATACAGTAACAGGCAAAGCTGCTCTTGGTGTATAAAGAGCAGTAACACCAGTTTGAACCAGAGTGTATTTACAAAGCTGAACAGGGAAGCCAGCACAATTCCCCAGCTTGCACAATCTGCCTCCAAAGGCGAATAAGAATCAAACCATCACCAAAGTCACTCAACTTTCAGAAAAGGCTGTGTCACAGATGCACAGCATTTAAGATATTTTAGCTCTTGGGTGAACTGCCCTCTTAGTTGGTTGATTCATTTCACACCATGCATTTCTAAAAGCAGAGCAGTTCATGTTTGGTTTATAAGTGTCATTATTATACCTTGTTAGTTTCCCTAGTTTCTCTGCTACACAGGAGTACTGCAATTAGCAGTAATTACCCCAGCAGGAAACCTGTTTCTAGGTGTAGGCCAGACTCCAAGTACATACCACATGCATTTTACTGCCAGAACAGAGCATTAGCATTTGGAAAGATGGTTTGCATTACAGCTAGTGAGCTTATAGGTCTGAATGAACATTACACTCAGCATATTAAAGCCCTGCCCAGTCCTTCTGATAAGATCCGAATTTAAGTCACAAAGTTCAAGGACCTCAGCCAAAATATTTTTGCATGCAAGACTGCCTAGGTGTCTCATCTGTACCCCTTTTGCACTCAGAAGCCACTCAGACCTCAGAAGAACAACAGACTCTCTTCAGTCAGTTGCTGTGTTCTAGCTGATCAGCACAGGCGATCATAAGGCTCTGTACAACCTGGCGATTTGTTCTGTGTTTTGCAGGCATCCTTTAGATGGCTCACTTCCCATAATCTCCTTCCCCACTCAATGTATCCTGTAACAAAAAAGCTACAGCAGTGATAAAATCTTAATTCTACAGGCAACTACCAATAGGTCTTTGAGGTGCTCTACACTGTCAGGAGAAAAATCTATTACTTCTGCTTATATCAGAAATAGAAGCTAATCTGCTTCAGTTACCACTTGAGAACTTCTGGATCAAGAGCAGTGGAACCAGAGCCTAGAAGCTCTGATTCTTCACAAAGCTTGCTAGCTCTAACATTTCTGTCAGCTTCCCTAGGTCAAAACATCAGACTTCTCACTGCAACCCCTGCTATTCAATGTCTTGTACTTCCCTGCTAAATGCTTCAGGCACTACATAAAATCTCTCTCAAAAAGAATTGGGTGCTGATACCTAAGGAATTTGAATGCCGAACACACACAGAGGCGGCCTCTGCTTTCTTCAGGGCAACTGCCAAATTCTACTGATGCATCAAGCACAGAAAAGCGTTTGTTATCAGTCACCTTTTCATGATGTTCTCCATGAACTGGGAGGTGCAAGAATTGGTGGTTTGTTTTTTTTTTTGTTTGTTTGTTTGTTTGTTTGTTTGTTTTTTTTTAACATTTTTAAGGCCAAGTTTAATGAAGGCTTGCCTTTTTTCCCCCCCACCTTTTAATGACCAGTAAATCCACCCTGTTGATTCTACCACTCGTTTCACATTTCATAAAAGATTATTAAGCGCCTCTTTTGCTTCCAAGGACAAACATTCATTGGAATGTCATTTTCTGGACACTATCTTTTCAGCCCTACCCTGTATTTCATTGAAAGCTTTACTGTCAAACTTTTTGTGATGAAGCCCCCTGCTCTCTAAAGAAAATGTTCCTTTAACAAGAACATGAGCTAAAACTTTGTAATCATTCCCTTGCTGGGGCGCTGGAGGGAGGCTTATTTTTATCAACACTCAGATCATATACTGCTGTTATTCTACAGCTTCCTTTTTGTGTTGGTATCATTGCCTCTGGTAGTAACTAAATAAAAATTCAAAGAACCCAACCACTCTAACAACGCCTCCAAATCGCTCTCAAACCAAAGATGGCTTAAGATACATTGTTAATGCCAAATCTACATGCTGAAACTTCATTCCTAAGTGAAAAGTCGTGGTAGTGACCAATAGCTACACAGAAGTCAAACTTCTTCCAAATTATTTTAAAGAGCTTAAAAATTAACACTTATGGAAGTAGATTATATTCATATACATTTCTGCCTCAAAAATTTAAAATGTATATCCAGCTAAGCTTCTAACATCAATACATGCTTCCATGAGTTTAGAAACTGCTTTTCATAACATGTCCAAGAATAACAGTATTTTTACTACTGAAAAATATGTTACTCATTGTACTGGGTCTGGTTTGGATGGACTTATCTTTCTTCCTAACAACCCACATGGTACTGTGTTTTGGATTTTTGCCTAAAACAGTGCCAATAATACACCATTGCTAACAGTGCTTGCAAAGCATCAAGGCTTTCACTTCCCACCAACACTGTCAGTCCAGAGAGTAGCCTGGGGGTGGGCAAGAAGTTGAGAGGGGACAGAGCTGGCCCAAATGGATATTCCATACCATTTAACATTGCGCTTAGCAATAGAAACAGGGAAAAATCAAGAAGGTGGCATGCAGTCTGTCTCCCAAAGCAGATGTTGCTCAGAGACTGGCTTGGCCTTGGTATGCTTGTGAGTGGGCAGTGGTGAGTGACTCCATTTGCCCCATTCTTTTTCATTTTGTTTTATTTTCCCTTTGCTTATTAAACTTTCTTTGTCTTGAACCATGAGTTTTCTCACTTCCACATACCCTATTCTCTCCCTCGTCCTGCTGAGTGCAGTGGCAAAGGAGCAGCTGTGCAGGTGGCTCAGCTGCTGGCCAGGGTCAAGCTACCACACGACTGCTTTTCTCTTCTCCCTCCAAAGCACAAAGATGTTCACAGTTTTGGTTTGCGTATGAAAGAATAACAAGTTGGAATACTGCCTAAAGTGTGCTCTCCAAACTGCAACAAATACTTAGGTTTGAATGACTGGAGTGCTATTACCATTTGTTATGTGCCACGTTAAAGAAAATCCCTAATTTTAGTTTTGCAAACCATAATCCAAAGTGACCATGAACTATTAAAACAAATAAAGCAAACCAAATTATACCAATCCACCAGAATTATAACTCAATTTATTTTTGATAAATGCTTTCACAATCTCACTTTTAACCCCATTTCCTAACATTTGAATGCCAGTTTCACATGTATAATGAACAGCACACAGAAACACATTTCCAAGTGTTATTTCAGACTGCAACTTAGTGCAGTATTCATATAGTCAGAGAAATCTGCAGTCTTTGAAAGTGACTTCATTTTTCTTTTGAGATACAAAATAATGTACCAGAGTGTTACTGCACAGAAATATTAGTCAGAGCAAGAACACCAAGGACCTACACCCTTCCCATTGTTTTGAAATGTAAACATTAAGTCATCTATAATTTCAAATAAGAAATGCAGGCTATATGTTATACAAATTGTGTACCTGTTACAATCATAGAATAATTGTGATCTGGTAGATTTTTCAAGTCTATACTTTTTGGTACAAACACAACATCCCCCTCCCCTAGCCTCCCCCCCCCCAACAGGACTAAAAAAATTACTACCTTTTATTGTCTCTAAAACATATCCTCCTTTCTCCCTTTAAAATTAAGAATGGTATCTCACCTTTTCAAACAAAATTAGCACCTTGCTATTTAGGAACTGTTCTCACACTTGGGTAACTTGTCCACATACATAACAACATCAGGTAAACTTATTTCTAAGGGAAACTGTAACTTGCACATTCTTCACAGTTATACAAGCCTCCCTCACAGATGGCAGCAAACCAAGGCTACTCTATCAGTTAGCTGAAGTGAGTAACAGCACTGGGCTGAGGGTGTGGAAACACACACTGTGAAACAGGGAACATGCAAGATTAGCTACTGCCAATACTGACTTTATCAACTGCACTATTCAACAGATTTCAACACTCAGAAATACAGTTTCAAAACAATCAGCAGTTAGCATTAGTGAGGGGAAAAAAAAAACACCAACAAAACCACCAAACCTAAATCCTCAAATTTCAATTTTAAAAGCAAATTCTTCTGCTTTGTAAGTTTTTTTAAGAGCATCCCACAGGCCCTGTTTTGATGCTCTCAACCAAGATTTGCGTAAGGACAAGGAGCTGGGTCAGAAACAGACTGCAGAGGGAACACACACGGCGTACCGGATGAGCTCCGGAACCCACAGCGCTCTAGGACAGATCAGGGTATTTCACCCGACCTCCTCCCCGCCATCAACACCACCCCAAAACTGTCCCCAAGCATCCTGGCACACGGTCACTGACTTGACTTGCACAGCTGATACTACGCATTTAATTTCAAACCCATGTGCATTTATTACATATGAGTAAACCACATTCCAGGCACATGCCCAGGAGGCCCGCGCGGCCCAGCTCTCTGGACTGCGAGGCTGCAGGGGCTCCCACCAGCCTAAGGCCGGCTCTTGGCACAGGGCTCCATCTACCGGTTTGTGGTCTCACACCCATGGACGGGAAGAGCTGGTGGGGAAAAAAACATTAAAATCTCAACAGCTGTTTCACACCTCAGGTAAAGACCCCAGGGTATTCAGAAAACACTACTGGTTTAGAAGAAAAGGGTCAACCAAATACAGGTACTCGCACATGCTAGGTGGAAACAGCTGCACAAATAAAAAAATCTTTTATTGTTTTTTAATACTTGTATCTCCATAACTGTTCTAAATAACCACCGTTTTTCTACAGGAAGTAACATATGACTATACACTCCCAATTCGGATGTAAAACTTTACTGTTCCTTCATAAAGCAAGCAAACACAGTTAAATCAGAAAAACTACTGAAAGTTAACTGCATATCTGCACAATTTAAGGCATTAGAGGTTGTCTTCTTTTTCCTTAAAAAAGGGGATTCCTCAAAAGTACAGAAGCAAGAAAGTTTCAGTAGGAGACTGTCATCAGTTTTCATCAAGGGTATTTCTGCCCTGTAGCAACTACAGCACATGCAGCTATCCTATGCATAACTTTAATTTGGCTACTGCTGTCATATTCAGCATTTCTCAAATTGAGCCATTTAACCCTTGCCTTACTAACCCCACTGTGCCTTCAGTTCATGTCAGGTAATGAAAAAGAACAGTATCTTGTCCTCCCCAGGACCCCGTGTGCCCATCAGTCAAGTCTGTTCAGCTCAAGCCACAGCAGAGAAGTTGTAACAGAAAGAGAGCAGCAGTGCTACCATTTCTGTGCAGCAGCTGAGGTAGTTTGACCTGAACAAGCTTACTACAGTGACTGTGGAGCAACAGCTGAAGAAGTAGATAGAGTCTGCCCAAGCAGCAATCATGTCTAGGAGACAAAGGCCAACAAACAGCTGATCAGTCACCCCTATGAGATGGCCACATCCCTCACACTCTACCTATACACAGGAAAAGGTAAGAATAATTTTGCCAGGAACACCTGGAAGCAACCAACAGACGGTCACAGCAAGATGGCAGGAATGGAGAGAGGAGTAATAAAATTCAGGCACTACAGAATATCTGACAAGACAGGGAGAACTGGTGAACAAGGACATCAAGGAATTCACACAGTTCCTCCTGGGGCTCAGTTTTCCCAGCTTATCTTGTCCCCCTAAAACAAAGATGATCCTAAAGGACAAAATCTCCTACAATGACCTTGCAGAACAAGTAGCTTAAGAACAGAGTATTATCTTTTTTCTTTAACTCAAAGGAAAAGCAAAGTTTAAACCTTGAAGGTGACTTTTCACTTGCTAAATTTAATTTTTAATTAAAATGCATTTTAAAATACAACTGAGCAGAACTACAGGGTTGTTGATGTCTCTTTAAGGAATAATGACATCAATGCAGGCTACACTTGAGAAGGATATAGGTGCGGAACTACATCCTTTTTCATCATACATAGTCAGGTGCGATGAGAAGTTTAACTTCAAGATTCCTGTGGTCTAATGAAAATAAACACCATTACAAATAGATCAAAGAATACAGACTTATTAAATACTGTTTGTTTTTCTTCAGATATAGATCATGGGAACTGAGATATTTAACTACTTCAAAAATAATTTTTGTTTTATCTTAAATTGTTTACACTGTCAGCAAGCTCATGGTAACCTGACAACTAGTAAAGGGGGAAAAAAAAAAAAAAGTGGAAAAAAGTCAACTATTGTCTGTGAAAACAGATTTAAATTCACGTGCATTTGTCCTGCTTCGATTACACCAAGCAGCTGAATGTCTGATACTACCTGTATCACTTGCGTAGTAATATTTGTAATTAAAAATATCGGAACATTTTTGCAGCTCTACAAAAAGAGCTACAAACCATTCAACAAATCTTAAAATCGTGGTAGATGTTTCACAGTGCCATTTTCCCCAAATACAAGGAAGGTATCAAGGAGGAAGTTTGTCATATAGTGCTTCAGACAAGGTGTCTTCACATCCTAATACTCTGCTATAACAGAAAATTGAAAAACTGCCAGATCTGTGCACACATACAAGCACACTATATAAAGACATGATGAGAAATATTGCTCTGTTTCTACTGCTTATATCTAAAAATTTACGTAACCAACTTAACATTCTCACCTACTGAGCACCCAATGTTGCACATAACTTGGGATTTTATTTATCTGAATGTGAATCACAAGGACAACACACTGAGAAACACAATCTTAAAGCAAGTCCAACTATAAATCAAATACATCAGATATTAAGAACCATACTTGAGAAAACCTAATTGTGCCTCTCTAAAAGTAAACAGTTAAAACATTATGCCGATACTAGTAAACATTATTTCAATACTAATAATTTTATGATAGGGTGGTTATAATTTAGGCAACTACAACAAGCATAAATTACAGTATCCAGTCAGGAGTCTGCATTGGATATGTATCTTCTCCACATCTCACCATCTAATCTGATCCAAACAGGACTAGCTGTTTTCAAAGAAACATATGACTGTATCATACCACTGAGAGAAGCTAATGCTTAAAAAATAACACACTTATTTTTGCATAACTTCTTTCAATAGTATTGAAGTGGCCACTGGAATCTCTTGGAATTATTTTCTAAGTCGGATCAGTTCATATTGTCTGTTCTCTACCCACAGCTACAAGTGGAGTTACCATTTTTCTTGGTAATTAAGTTTATCTTCTTGCCAGTCAATTAAGCTTCTAAAGTTAAGTTAAATCTATAACACACAAGAAAAAAAAAAAAAAACAAAACCAAAACCAAACACAAACAACCAAAAGAAAAAAAAAAAACCAACAATACAAAACAAAAAAAACAACAAACCCCACCATAGTACATCTGATGGGAAATATCAGTTTGTACTATGCAAGCACTAAGAATGATTCTGCTTCTTCATCTGTTGATACTTTAGAATTATCAAAGAGAGGGGGTCAAATTATACATTTGGAAATAGCATAATGACAGAAAGCTAAAGCAGAGATGATTACTCCCAAAGGGAACCAGTCAAGGACATCTAAAAGAAACAATGTTCACAACACAAAGATATAAATCTTAAAATAAATCCAAATAAAGATATAAATCTTAAATAAAATGTATTTAGCTTTGCGCATTGAAAACTGAAACAATGTACAATAATATTATTAATTGTGTAAACACTCTGCAATGCTTTTAATCTCCATACATATCAACTGCCATGCCTTGGAAAGCCTTTTTTCCTCTCCACAAGCCAAACTAAGCTTAGTACCATTCATTTGTTAAACTGGCAACTAATGACAACTTCTAGTTCTGTCCCACCAAGTGTAATTCATACAAACAACCATGACACAATTCTTCAGTACTAAATAATATCTTCACAAGTAGGCATTTTTATTTATAAGCTAAAGTACAAGTAAACATAAATTACTAGATTTGTACTTTAAAAAAAAAATTACTAATTCAGTCTGTTTCCTTGAAGTACATCAGTTTTTGATCCCATGCTAAATTCTCTCACAGCAGAGCATCACACAGCATTTCCAGAACAGCTTCAATTCAGACAACCCTGCCCTCATTCCACAAATCCTGATGGGAAGTGCCACCCCCTCCCTCCAAAGAGCTAATCAATAACCAAGCATTTTAATCCTTCTTTGTCCTAATACTACATTACTGAAGCAGATTAGATTTTTCTAATTTATTTCACACTTAACATTTAAATTAGTGCATAGCTAGCTGGAATATTACTATTTAAATGAACATATAACTTAAAGATCAAATTTCGTCTTCAACAGATTTACATAAAAGGACAGAAAGGATAACATTTGTCTACCAGCATGTCATGTGGATCTCCTTAACTCGATTTACTATGGATTTCATGGTGCAAAAATTAATGCCCTCCAGGAGCTGAATTCATTACCAATTATTTCTTCCAAACCCACAGTGTAATCCCACACTGCTGTGACCAATGGAAGTTTTGCCATTCACTTAAAGAGACATTGGATCTGTTCCTTGGTTTGTTACTCTAGGAAGTGACACTGAGCAACAGGATACCACAGATGCTGTCCTGACTTATTTCTAGTATGGAGAAGATACTATGAACCACCCTTGTGTATTTTATTCCCTGCTAAAACTGAGAGCAACACACTGAAGATAATTTTAACTACACAAAGTCGCCAACAGAATTACATGCCTTTTTCAACATGAATTTCCAGCATTCATCAACAATAACAGCAAACAGCACGTATCACCACGGATATCACACCAAACTCACAGCACACATACAAACAGCCTCCCACTGGGCAGCTATGCAGCAAACTCTTTTTACATGCCTGAAACAGAGAAGCACTGGTAAACAACAACAAACACAAACACACCCCAAACCCCAGCTGTGCATATATCCTGGTGGCCAGCATAAAGTTGACCAGAGGTCACAGCTGCTACAACTCCAGCTTTCAAAATAAACCCTTTCAAAACAATTGACTGAAGCACTAAGTTTTAACTCCTCTGAAAACCATGAAACGTCTCTGACAAGGCTCAGCCAAGGGTAACGGTCCACAGTGAATACAACAAGCTGTTTTCATGTGTAGTTGATGCTCAGCAACATATAGAGGAAGCCCATAAACAACACACACTGTGTTATGATATCCACTGGTATTCAACTGAAATGATCATGTCTCTCTTGTACTTGGGACAGATAAGCAGTGCCTGTTTCACACTTCATACAAAAAAGCTAAAGAAATTCCATTTATTTCACAGAACTGTAACCAACACACATGAACATTTAAAAAAAAATTATTTGATTCACCGATACAAAGAAAACCAAAACCTAGCAATATTTCATATAGTGGTGAGTTTGCCCTGGCTGGACAAAGTGACAAAGCCACTCTGTTGCTCACCCTTCTTCAACTGGACAGGGGAGAGAAAAATGCCATGAAAGGCTTATAGGTTGAGATAAGGACAGAGACCTATCACTCAGCAATTTCTGACTTGACTCGGGGAAAAATTAATTTATTACCAATAAAATCAGAGAAGGATAATGAGAAATAAAACCAAATCTTAAAGAACACCTTCCCCCAACCTCGCCCTTCTTCCTGTGCTTATCTTTACTCCTGATTTTCTCTACCTCCTCCCCAGAGCAGCACAAAGGGATGGAGAATTGGGGTTGTAGTCAGTTCATCACACGTAATCTCTGACACTCCTCCCTCCACAGAGGGAAAACTCCTCACA
>NW_008602723.1:0-4138 GCF_000691845.1 Merops nubicus | reverse complement strand
CTCCTCACCTTCTTTCCCTGCTCCAGCATTGGGTGCCTCCGACAGGAAACAAGTCCTCCGCTAACTTTTCCAATGCAAGTCCTTCCCACAAGCTACAGTTCTTCACAAACTGCTCCAGCATGGATCCCTTCCACAGGGTGTAGTCCTGCAGGAAGGGACAAAAGTCCTGCCAGCAAACATGCTCTAGCATGAGTTCCTCTCTCCATGGGGCCACAGGTCCTGCAAGTGCCTGCTCCAGCACAGGCTTCCCATAGGGTCATAGCTTCTACCTGCTCCAGTGTGGGGTCCTCCATGGGCTTCAGGTGGATATCTGCACTGCCTGCCTCACCATGGTCTTCACCAGAGGCTGCAGAAGAATCTCTGCTCCAGTGCCTGGAGGATCATCTCCACCTCCTTCACTGACCTTGGTGCCTGCAGGGTTGTTTCTCGTGCATGTTATCACTCCTCTCTCCAGTTGCACTTGTACAGGGTTCCTCCCCCTTCTTAATTATGTCATCACAAAGGCACTACCACTCACAGGCTCAGCCTTGGCTAGTGGCAGGTCTCTCTTGGACCTGGGTGGCATTTGCTCTATCAAACACAGGGGAAGCTTCTAGCAGCTTCCTACAGAAGCCACCCCTGTGGCACCTCCACTACAAAGACCCTGCCACATAAACCCAATACACATACAAAATATTCCCAAAGTTCTAATACATACTATTCTTTAATATACCTAAGGCTACTACTTTGCAGAATCTGCCAATTTGCATTTTAACCTATCTTTAACAGACAAGAATCCACATCAAGAATCAACATGGAAAACAAGCCTGCTGTTATGGCTTCTGTGCCATGACTCCTGAGGCTAGCAGGGAGCACACCAACCATCCCATCTTAAAAAAAAAAATGGCTCAGAGCAGCAGAGACATCTTAACAAAAATCTTAACAAAAAAAGCATACACACTGGTTCTTTCCATAGCTGTATCTGTGTTGCAAATAAGGGTTTAATACTATTTCTATTACACCTTCAAAACTACTTTCCTGAAAGGGCAAAAGCCAGCAATCACACTCAGAAACATCTGCCCATTGCAACTTCACCCTGCAGTTAGACCTGCTAATAGACTGCAGCCCAGAAGGGTTGCTTGTTTTAAAAGTAAGTTTCTGTTTAGCCCGTATCTGGAGCTAAACTATAGTAGTTGCTCTATCACCTTAAGACTCCTCCCCAGACAAGAGGGGGGGATCAGGGAAAGGAGAAGAGACTCAGACTGAAATGGAAACAAATTTAATGAAATAGCCAAACTAACATCAAGGCCAGTATAAAGTCAATGAAGTTATACTCAGCCCAGCAAACGTCCAGTGGTCACAATAAACGGAAGGCAGTCCTCAGGAGCGAGAAGAAGAGCAGGGTCAGCAGACCTCAAGTGGGAGGCTCTCCATCCTCAGCAAACTTCACCCTTGATACTGAACATGAGGTTTATGGGATGGGACATACCTGTAGCCAACTCGGGTCAGCTGCCCTGGCTGACTCCAAACCACTAACGACCTCCAGACCATGGCAGGCCTATGATTCTCTTCCAAAGGAACCAGTAGTCGTGTAGCCTCTATTGCTTGGGTAACAGATGGAAAACTGAAAAGCAGCATAGATTTGGGAGACCTGCACTAAAGTGAACATCAAGTCAGATCAGTGAAATGTTTTTAAACTGTGACTTGCTATCTGCATGCTGCCATTAACATGCAACATCCACTGTGCTGTATGTCTGACAGCCTAAAAAAATTTTAAGGAGGCAGCAAAAATATTCATTATGATCTCTCTCAAGGTCACATGATTGAATTTACACAAAACCTGCCATCAATAGGCAGGACACTCTCCCCCTTCACCCTCAGCTCACATGTACCTTCTTGCTTTCAATTCTACTGAATAATTTAATGACTCTTTCCACAGAGAATTACTAAACCCATATTTTGTTTCCTTCCCTAACTCCTTCCAGCAATCTCTGAAAACTTCCTGACATTTGTACTAAGCTATGCACCCTCAAAAACTAAAAACTCCATAAACAGCAAAAAGCTACATCTGGGCTGCAGGGTATCAGCACTGTATTCCTATTTCTGTCAGTAACTCAATGCACTGGGTTTGTCTCCCTGCAAGAGAAATAGTGAGCCTCACAGTCGTTTTGTTTCTTACTGCTCAAGAAAAGAGGGCAACACCACAGTAGTGCATTTTGAATTTAGCATCATCTAGAATGACTTCTAACAAGCAGGGAGATAGCATAACAGACTATAAAGAAGAAAACTAGCATTTCCTTTTCCAAAAGGGGCAAACTAATAATTAAAAAGGGAAATTAAATTAATCCAGAAACAGAAAAAAAAATGGCAAGAAGTCTAATTAGTTATCACATGAAAACTGGGGAACAGATTTTTATGATTTCACTAGCTACCCACTACTATTGGACAGAGTAGTCCCCACTACAAACTGTAATGGGAATCAGGCTCTAAAGCACTTACAGTATCGCATATGAAAGCCTGTAATAACTACAAAAAGGGTGCATATAAATGCCAAGAAAAAGGAATCACTTACCAAGGATATAACTTTCCTGACTACAAGATCTACTGGTTTGGTTTGAGCCTTACCAGTCTAGGTATTTAGAAGAAAACAAGACAGAACATCTAATACTAGTGAATGGCCAGGAAGAAAAATGGATATTCTGCTACTGTATGTCCTCTCTACAGGCAGATTTACCAGCTGCTGGGAGGGCTATAATCTCCCTGATAATGCTGTCACTCCCAGTGATTGGATGTCACAGTGACTGATCAGCTTCAAAACTCCACCTCCTTCCCTCAAAATTTGCAGCAGCAGCTGTCTCTACTTCCTCAAATCCTGTACATAATTTTACCTCCCAGTCCCTCCATTCACTTTCTGCATTGCTACCAGAATTGTGGTAACTTCTCCTCAGCTGGACAGCAAGACCAGTTTATCACTGAAATGAGTGCTGATCCCTGTACTGGTAACGGGCAAAAGAGCTCTGAGCCATCATGCTGTTGGTACCTCACTGGTGTCTACAGGTCAGTCTCACACATCTCATACTGCTGAAGGACCTTGCAGTGAATGACATTTTGCTTACCTCAAAGCAAAACAAAAACGGAACTACCACATAACACAGCACATTTACTTCAACCTTTATGACATAGCTTTATCTCTTGTTAAACATCGTGAGGTAAGTCAGTGCCATAATACATTTAAATAAACAAATAATCCCAAACAGGTGGTTTTACGTTGAACCAGTTGTATATTCCCAGAGCAAAAGTGGCCACGAACAGATGCTTAAGGACATGTACAAGAACAAGGCAATCACATCACAGCATTCCCCAAGGACCCACGAGTCCCACATCCTCCAGAATTTGCAGCTTTTGAGATCTGCTGGCCCAGAAGCACATTGCTGTGGTTAAACAATTTTTCTTCCATGACTAAATCACTGCAATTACAGGCTAACAGTAGTTAGAACTTGCTGAAATATTAAATCAGACAACACACTACTGCAGTGTGCTCTGAATCCCAAAGTCAGGGTGAGCCAGCTCCTGCAGCACCCAGCTCCAACCACCCCAACCCCCCGCAGCTGTACCTAGACCCAGTCGCAGTTGTTCTACAGGCAAACACTGGAGGGTGTGCTGTCCCGGATAAAACAGGCCGCCGAGTACACATTCCGAACGTTTTTCTTCCAAAGTGCTCTCGCTGAGAACCTCTGGTTTATTTCCTCAAACGAAACAGACCTTCACAACGCCATCAAGACAGCGGCTTAGCATGGAACTTGATTACGTTTAGGAGCCGAGGTATACAACTCCCTGGGACTTCCTAAAGAGCGTTTTTTACAGTCAGAAATGTTCAAAAAACAAGCAAACAAAAGCACAGATTGCAAACTTTATTTTGGCAAGTTCTTTTGGCGTGGGTTTGTGGTTGGTTTGTTTAGGAGTGTGCTTTTTTTCCCCAAGTGTGTTACTGCCCCTCTTAGTACCCTCCAGAGCTCGTTCTCACCTGACGCTGAAGAGCCAGCTGGCACTACCTGTCGAGTGCGTTCGGGGCAGCTTTCCCTTCCCGCCCCGACGAGCGGGCGGTCTCCCGAACCCCCAACCGCGCATCCCTGCACGGGAAAGTTGCTTCCCGGCCCGC
>NW_008602722.1:0-14248 GCF_000691845.1 Merops nubicus | reverse complement strand
CCGGCCGCTGCGCCGAACGGGCCTGCGGAGCTGTGCCAGGGCCGCTCAGCACCTCGCAGCATCACGCCCTGGCTGGCACCAGCAGCAACGCACCCTGCAGGACAGCGGGCAGCCCAGCTCGTTTGTGTTTTCTTTCTCTTTGTGGCAGAGAGCCTAACTGCCCTGGCCAAGGACCAAGAGCCTATTGTGCAAAGCACTGTGCAAATACAAACTGTGCTGCTTTGCTCAGCAGCCTTCTCGTGAGGTTGTGTTCACCAGGCTGGTGTTGTGAGCTGCCACAGCCAGTATGCAGGTGACAAGACAGGGACAGGTACCTGAGCATGGGACCAAAAGTCCGTGCAGGGATCCCACGCTAATCACAGGCACCCTGGAGCAAAAGATTCTATATTTATAGTCTGGTTATAGCACAAATCAGGTTTGGAAACTCATAAAATGAGTGGCTATACATGCTAAATTAGAAGTAATTTGATATTATCTTGAGACAATAAAATATTCCGTAAAGCATATCTATAAAATTCTTTAACTCCATAAAATTAAGGTCTCCCAGGCTTGGTTTTGCCTATGAATAAGTCTTACTACATCTCACTCTACAACAGAGAGCTGCCAATATTCTTTACATTTATCTAGACCAGACCTTGTTACACTGAGCAGCCAAACCGCTTGTTTTATAAAACACACAAAAAATATCTATTATTTTCCTCAGAAGCTGTGAGCTTCTGTGACATTCATAACAAGCTTAAAATCTATGCAATAATAGAACAGCCCAACAACACAAACCAAACAATAAGAACCATAAGGTAGGGGACATAAAACATTTATTATGCAAGCTGTAATGCACAATTCTAAGCCTTTTTACAAATACAACACTGGAAAAGCTCTACAATTAATTCCTTGAATTATTTAACCACCAGTTTCATATAAGCAAGATTGTGTCCAACTGAAAAAAACAGCTTCCACCACGAGGAAGCATTGGAACCAACCTGGGTAAGCACGTGCCACAGACGCACATAAAAGGAGCATCATTGATATGAAAACAGCCACATGAACAGGCAGAGTGTTGAAATCAATTAGTAGTTCATAACTTGTTTGGTTCACAGCAATTAGGGGTCATTATTTGATAAGAACAAAATCAGAAATTAGTAAGTTCTTTAATTTTGCCAGCATGGGCAGAAGATGAGACTAAGAGGTCTCCCAAAACTAAAGGCCTTCTCCTTGGAGAGTACAAAAATAGGAAATGAAAAATGGAGGAGTTACAGATAAAGCTAAATTCAAAACCCAGCTGTAAAGAGATGCTTACTCATGTGATGGGTTATATGCTAAAAGACCCTTGATTTTCACATCTCACCTTCCTGCTACCACTGGCAGGATTTGCTTCTTAAAAATCAATTCTTGCCTGACTCCAAGCACCCACGTCTGCAATGACTTTAAGCAGAACCTTAATATCCCCTAAACTAAAGAAAAAAAAAACCTCCATATACACATCTTGCAAGGTGAAAAACCCCAAGCTAAGCATCTACTGGCTTTTTAAAATACAGTTACACCCAAGTAAGGTTTTACTCTTCAAAAACACATCCATGTTGTATATGTAAGGAACAGCTACCACAGAAAAGTCAACCCGTTACTTTTGGATCTCACCTCCACTATAACACTTCTGGCAACAAATGCCAACAGCCAAAATAACTTTCTACTACCCAATACAATTTAAAGAAGTGAACTACACAATCGTAGCTACCTGCACAACAGCCTAATTGGACTAGGCAGTTTAATACGTGACTACTAGGATAGCAACAGCCACAAAACCAGAAACGTTTCTTCAGTCCTGCGTATAACTGCTCAGTGCATCAAGTTTCAAGTGCCAAAAGCAAGAGATCTTTCACTAAGGTTATGCTGTCTTTTTGCTTTAGAAATTTGTAAAAAGATATTTACCAGCTTCACCAGTTCAATGAAACTCAAAAAAAACCAACCCAATCTCACAGCACAAATACTGATGAGATCACTTGCCCTTCAGAAAAAGAAAAGTTACAAGTTCATAACTATGTGTGGCTACGTCCTGAAGCACTGTGCAAGAAGAGACATTAATATCATTTCAGCCAATCTAGCATTTGGATATTTGATACTCCAAAACAATCAGGGATTGTTTTGAAAAATCAAATCAATTTCAAAACAATCCAGAGGGATGAGTACAGAGTAAAGGAGAATACAATTTAAATTAAGCCATCTGCACACTACCTATACATTACATAGATTACTATTCAAACTCAATAAGCTGTAAAAAATCACCCCCATTAAACGTAATAAAACAAAGCCAAATTGTGGCCAGCACTCTGGATTCCCAAAGCACCGAAAGCCAAAGCAGCAGGACATATAAAGACTGGGTAAAGAAAACCAAACTGTTTACTTCGGAACTACGAAGTGAATGTGCTACTGTTCTCTGAACATCCAGTGCAGAAGCCACAGTGCAGAGAGCTAATCCCCATTCCTCACCAAAACAGGCAGGAATGCACACTGGATAATTTGTTCCTACTGATGAAATCATTCTGTTAAGTTTACTGTTTTTAATAAGGAACAAGTTTCAACCTTCTCTCACTTTCTCCCATGTACAAGATCAGATCAGCCTCTCAGTGACCTACTTTATGAGTCATAGTCCTCCCTATTTATGATTCAGAAAAACGTCTTCTCTGACAGTATTTCCCAGACTACTGTGGGTTCATTCCAAGAACCAATTTCATCTTCATTGGTTTCCTACAGGAAACCAGACCAACTTCCTATTATTTTATTTTCCTTCATTTCAGCATAGCTCATATAAACTAACTGGAAGTGAGAGTGATAGAAAACTTTATTCTGCATAAACACAAGCCAACATAAACACCACCAAAAAAAATACCAAAGACGTCACTGGTTCTAAGCACCAGAATGTGAAGCAAGCTAAGATTAGAAGTTCTTTTCCCTCCTTCCCCAAACACGATGCCCACAGGCAAAACCAGTAAGTTTACATAACCAAAGTTTAATGGTAAAAGCTGTTCAGGTCTCTGGTGAAGATACTCACCCCTAATGGGTGGCCAGGTTCCGCTCCCTGTGCCACCACTGGGAATGGTTTTAGAAGGGCAAGCACTGCTGGGCTGCTTTTAAGTCCTCCTCATCCCATAGTCAGCTCCCTCAGTCAGCAGACTTGGGGTGCCTAGGTTCCAACTGTGACAACAGAAGTGTTACTGGAGGTACTGGGAAGTATAATAAGCATGCCCTGAAGAAGTTAATCTGAATTTCCAGTAGGACTTCTAACACTGCTTAGCTATTGGCCTGCTGCATTCAGGCTAGCATCTAAGAAAGCCATTTTGATGTCTCATGGTGCTGCGAGGGACATTAGATCTCCAAAAGCCAAGGCCAGGTGCCAGATCTGTACTGGCTCAAAATGTTCATGCAGTGAGGTACTTGAGGAATAAACTTTCCAGAGCCCATGGCAGCATCATGCAAAAACCTACAGCAGCATCACCACCACCCCACCACACCTACCCTCCTGGTGCTGTGATTTGAGCAGCTACGCTACCTGGAGATAATCTGGGACTAGAACGTTAGTAACGCTACTGTTAGTAACGTTAACGAGTTAGTAACTAGTTAGTAACACTAACACCACCTAAGGGTTGGGTGTGTCCATGGACACGGTTATCCAGTGCACTGGTTCAAGAAAAGAAACCCTGGATCACCTCACTGTGGGCAGCAAACACCCCACCAGGTTTGCTGGCTCAGCTTTCCCTCTGCAGAGCAGCAGTTAGATTGCCTTCTGGAGCAAAGCTGCCCTTGGACTCGTGTGGTTTTGTTCTTATACTGCTGTACCTGAGTAAATAAACCCAGCCAGATTCATGCTTAGTGCAGAGCAAACTGAATAATTCAATCCTGCAAGCAATTTAAAAGCATAATTATTTTCATTGCATCTCTAAATTCCACTGTTTGTCTTGTTAACAACTGCAGCCTTTCAACACGACTCCCTGTTGCTGGGTTTCAAGGCTCACAGAGTGACAGGAACAACACATCACTTTTTGTAGGAACACTGACTTAAAAACCAAAGCCAAAGTGATTTTCATGAGGCTTAAATGCCCCTTCAGTTCTCACCCCAGGAGAGGCCAAGGAATATTGCCACTTCAGAGCACTCAGCACATGACAGAGTAAGGACAGGACATATGACAGACACACAACTTATTTTAAGGACAATTTGCTACCTGGCCATCAGTTCCGGTTTGTAATCATGAATTGAAGTAGGAATGAGATTTTCACAGGTAAACAGGGATCATGTGCTAGTAAACCAAGCTTTCCATGGTACAGCAAAGTAGCTTAATATATGCAAAACGTAAATGAAAATTACCCCCCCACACCACTGGTTTTCTTTCCTTATGATGCAGCAGTACCTGTGAAATCAGGTTACTCATCTTCAACGAATCCTTTTTGTTTCCACTCCTGTAACTTGTTTTTTTCCAACCAAACCCCAAGAAATGTTATAATACTGCAAGTAGTAGCAAAGCTGTTTACTTGTAGGTGGAAGAATATCACCTGCATGAAAACTGCTATAGGTGAAGCCTTTCTAGAAGGGACACACTCAGATACATCCGTTGATTTTAGTGCAAATGGCCTAAGCCTGTTTGGTTTAATCTCTCCATGAGGGCTGATCAGCAGCAAACTCTACAGAAAAGCTGTCTCATATGGTAGAAAAATCAGAATTTTAAACCTGTGGTTTTGTTGATAATGACAATTTAACCTCACTTATTCTGATGTCTGAATATGCATTCAGTAGTGAGACTCATGCAGCAATTCAGCACCCTGGCACAACTCTTGATTTAAGGCAGCGTTTGCCTGTCAAACTCAGCAGTTGTTAGAACAGCTATAAATGCTCTAGTCTCAAAGAACCAAAGCAGTGTTACCACCATCACCACCACCACACAGTTCTCGGGGCCAGAAGCTGCTCACCTTGACGTGGCTCTGAGCTCCCAGGTTGTAGATCTCGGTGGGTTTGACTTCATTGATGATCTTCACCAGGCAGGTGCTGTCCGTGAGATCACCATAGTGCAGCTTCATGTCTTCAGAGTTGAAAAACACAGGGTTAATACACTTTACTCCCAGAACTTGGGACTAAATTTTCTTGGTGCAAATCCTACTCCAGGTTTAAAATCTAAAACATTTATTGGAAAAAGCTGAAACATTGAACATTAGCTGAACAAGGCTATGCCTGGGGGTGTTGGTTTTCTTTTTTTTTTTAGTGTTGTTTTGTTGCCTCCCTGCTTTAAGGACGAAATATACTTCCCTGTGGAAGCAATGAAAGTAAATTCAGATTCTCTTCTTAATAATGTGATTTACCTCCCAACATTCATATCTTTAGTCTAATAAGTAATACTTCATTAACCAGGTTGTGTAAGTTAGATCAATGCCCTATACAGAATTTCAGCTACAAAGCAGCAGCAATATTTGCTACGCATCCAACCTTCTGCTCCCCAAAGGTTAACTTCTTAAGTATACATCAGTCACTTCCTCCTCCTTCCCAAAATGTTTCACATGTTTAAGTTCCTTGCTGCAAACAATGTCACAACACAAAAATGCCTAATGCACCTCCGTGATGAACGTCTGAGTTACATTACAGCACAATCCACTGCATTTCTGTTTTCTACTTTAAAAATACAGATACACCCTGGAAATTAATTTCTGAGGGCATAACTGTTAATGAAACATATTCCATGATATTACACCCCAAAATCTCAAATCTCATCAGTCCCGTAGCTGTTATTTATCCTTTCCCAACTAAGCGACACTAATTTGTGTGTGAAGCAGGTAAGGGCACGAGACCAGCTCCTGTCAAAATTAAAAGGGGCACAGGCTGCAGTGGCTTATCAACTTGTCCTTGGTTTCAGACCCTGCCCTGCCAAGTCAGCACAGTACTAGCCAGGAATGGTCAGACAGCCAAAGTGGAAACTGGTGGGTGAGCTCCTCCTCTGAAATGCTGATATACCAATGCACAGAGTGTGGGGAATGAGCAGGAGGAGCTGGAGAGCTGCACTAGGCTGCATGACTATGATATAACTGCAGTCGAGTTAATAACAACTTGCTACCGAGTCCTGTCAACTTGTTCTTTTTCCTCCCAACAAATACAGGGTCTATTACCAAAGACTATCCACAGGACTTTTTTTTTTTTTCCAAATGTTGTAGAGATATGCAAATCTTGTTCTCAGTTCAGTTGCTTTGGTTTGATTTTGAGACACCGTAAGGCAGCGAGGACATAACAGATCAGCTTCCAGGTGCTGAGCTTCACACATTCCTATTGAACAGGTACTTGAGGCTCTTCAGGTTGAGGAGCTTGATTTCAGGTACATTCTGAGACCTGCTTTTACAGCCACATTGCTTGAAAAGGACAGTTCAGAAAAGATTTCAAGAGCTAGGTGAAGCTGTGACTAACAGGTAAGGGAATGGTAATGCAACTTTTTCTTTTCAGTGAAGAGGTAACTGTGACTAAACAAGGGACTAGCAAGCAGGTTATGACCCTTTTTGTGCATACAGTTCCACACAGGCTATGCTGGAACACACGTTTCACAGTTCAAATATAAAAATCTTTGGATTATAGTAATATTATCCAACCTAAAAACCTCCTTAGCAAACAAGAGCTGGAGGGCTCACTTCAGGAAACAACTCCTTTTCCCAACTTTTTTTTTTTTTTTTTTAATAAAAAGGTTCACTGTCTATAAGATCATCATCTTGCAAGATGTATCAGTTCCTCATGAGAAGAAAACACAGGGCAAAGACAATTAGGGTTTGCTCATATCTACCACTATTTCTTCTTTGCTTCCTCCAGCACTGCCTGGAAACCCATTGTTTCCAAACAGGTTCCAACCACGCAGCCTTTCCTTAGTTTCCAAGTCCAATTCCTCCTCCTCCTCCCATTCATATGGCTGCATTCCTTAGTTAAAGAAAAATGAGATAAAAAGTGAGGAAAAACAATTAACATCTGCTTTTTTCCTTTCTTCTTCCATCCCTTTGCTCAAATGTTCATATACTTCTCTATCACGAGCTGTGTTGCCTTATCAAATCACTTTTCACATGTACAAGATGGTCCCCACAGTGTGCAGGTTCCTGTTTGATTTTTTTGCTTCATTTCACCTTGTGAGCCATGAATGGAAGCCATGGGAAACAGCTCTCACACTGTCCCTGTCGGAAGCACAGATTTCAGTATTCTCCATGAAGGCATTTTACTCATTGTCACCCCCTCTCAGCCAGATGCTTTAAGGAGCAATGTACAGCAAATTGCAACTGTTCACAGCAAACACCACTGAAGTCGTGTCAGAAATCAATTTTTTTCAATTACAAGTAAAGATCAGGTGTAACCTAAAAGTGCCATAATATTTTACAAACTAATAAAATTAGGCTCTATTTAACCACGGTGGGAAGCAGACTCCAAAAGACATGAGATGTATTTACAGCGTGAAGGTATTTAGAGTTAACAATACCTCAATCAGACTATTTAGGACAGTGTCAGTCTGCACAACTCTACAAAATATGCATAGTGTATAGATGTATAACCTTGTTAAAAAGCTCAGTCCTCCTCCTGAACTGGAGCCATCCAACATTGCAGCTTCTTCTCATTAAATGACCAGCTAAACCTTCTTCAAGGTAAAATACTCCATTTTTGTGAAGTGTACACGACAGGTAATAACTTCAGCTTTCCAAACTGTCATTGGTAACAGAATACAGTAAATTGTCAGCAAGTTCCCAAGAGCATCGCCTTTCCTTCAGGAAAAACAGGTCATCCTTTCCTTGGGTGCAGAAATTCAGAAGGTCCAAAGATACATTCTTCCTGTCACCATCAAGAATGGATCATGTCTTATTCACGTTGTCACCCAGGCTGTCCCCAAGCCCTCACCTCCATCAGGCAGTAAGAAGCTCACGAGGAAGCAGAAGTGGAGCCCTTAAGAGAGCTGCCTCAGAAAAAAGCATTTTAGTCTCTGGTGTCTCGGTGTCTCACATAGCTCCTTGCACAGGCCCAGCCATGTTCTGATGGCTGCTGCTGAGCCGTGTGAGTAGTGTCAGCACTCCCACAGCACGGAACAGACCCTCCTGGGCCCCACTCCCATCTGCCCCTCTTGGTTAATCACAAACACAGAGCATCTATGCTTGGTGTCACATTTGCAGAGAAAAACCATCACTTTTCTTTCTGAAATAGAGCAGGTAGCTAACACAAGCAAAGGAAAGGGAAGCTTGGCTATCAGGGGGGTTGGTTTATTTGGGTTCAAGTAACCAATCTTCAGTGGAGCACAGCTTAAATGTAACTATTCATTAATAACATTTAGATAGAGGAAACCAGAATTCCCCTCCTGCTCCCAGGGACCTTTCTCCACCAAACAGACCACAGACTAAACAAAAACATTTTAAACAGAAAAACAAAATCTTACTTCCTTCAATGTGAGCCTGTGGGTTCTTGTAGAGATGTTCAATCCGGCCCGTGTTGAACGAACTAGAGCGCCGGACGATGCCGTGCACCTGGGGTGGAACAGGCAGAAACACAGAGGGCAAGTGGTCAACATGAAGAGCAAGCTGTTCTTCATCACTGCTCTGTTCCTATACACGGGCCTAACCCCCACATCAGGTAGTCAGAGCTTGTCTCTGTTCCTAAAGGTAGACAGCTATCCAAACCATAACAAAGTACTTGGAGATGAGCTCTGATGCTGTCAGATCTTAGTACCCTGGAGTGCTTTCACCTGCTCCTTTGTTGACACCACTAGCAGCCAAAGCATCACGCAGTACTGAAAATACACAGAATTGCCCTAGAGCACCATCTCCTAGTGAGTAAGACCTGCCAACATTACTGGAGTTGGAGAAGCAGCGTGTGAGTCCCAGGATAACCTCTTCTCCCTGGCTGCAGAGAAGTCTTTCTGGAATCATAAATGATGGGCATGGAAAAAACAGCAGCAGGAGATGGGGCCAGGGAAAGGAGAGAAGGGAAGAAAAAGACAAGGGGAACGAAGGTATGGCAGCCACAAGGGCCAAATGTATTTTAGACAACAGCTGTTATTCACTTTCTGGGGTGTTGGAAGAACAGGCAGAACAGTCAGTGCTGTTTTGTGGACTTGTGGGTCAGTGTTCTCCAGAGGGTTATGAGACACATGCAAGCCTAAAGATGGAACACAAGTTGGGAATTGCCTCTAACCAGCCACAACAAATGTGAAGAAAACCCACTGGCTCCAACTAACACTAAAGAAAAATCTGTGTCTAATACATTAGAGAAATGGTTCAAACGTTCACCCCGTTTTCTCCTTACCTAACATAACTCCATGCCTGCTGCCAAATTTCACATTAGCTTTGGTTCCCAGCTGCAGAAGTTGTGCTTGCACAGGTGAAGTCAAGCTTCAGCATCTGACTGTGCCCCACTTCTCCCTGACCTCGACTTCTGGAAGAGATCCCTTGCACCTTGACAAACCCTACACCTGGCTGGGTTGGGCCATCACCTTACGCACGTCAGCTTGGGCCGATGGGACAATACCAGCAGGGACAGGCAGTCTTTGGGGGTCTGCTTTGGTTTTGGCTTGTCTGGGGATTTTTGTTTTACACATAACACAAGCTATGGTTATTGACACAGAAAACACTTGTTATTCCATCTTAAGTCTGGAACATCACTGAGTAAAAAGTTATGTGCACCCACAGAGTGAGGCCAGTTCACTGCTTTAAGGATGGCATTTTGGTGGCAAGATCTAATAACCCAATAGCTTCAGCTTTACAACTGAAAGTAAAATTTCTGATGCCAGTTTCCTTGCACAAGATCTCGTGTGTGCCCAACCACACACGGGTTCACCACAGACCTTGTTCTCCCACTCAAATGCTGAGCTTTCCACAGCTGAGAAAATTTGCATTTTGAGAATCAATGAGGAACTGGGAAACCTGGCCCCCAAAACCAAACTTCTATCAACTAAACCATTTAGGAAGATAAATTTTCAAAGTTAATTAGTTAGAAGCCCTATCAAAATAATTACTTATAGACTGTGCAGATAATTTATAGGGACATGAGGTTTACAGAGGAAATCTTTAAAAAAAAAAAGACACTTGCATAATAACTTGTAAAGAGATGCTGGAAATATTTTGAGTACTCAAATGAACATCTGTTTTGCCAAGTAAAAAAAAAACACATCAAATTATTTAATTTAAATAATTCATTTTAATTTAAAGCATCAATTATTCTAAAGGGATCTAACTGAAGTGCTTTACAACTCTTCTAGCAAAATCAAAAATTTTGGCTTAAAGTCCTGATGAGAGACTCCTTGAGCTCTCAGTTATCTGTCTCTGAACAGATAGAAGAAGATTCTGAAGTCGTGCTGAAATTCAAGTTCATTCAAATGAGTGGCCAATAAGACAAATCTTGCCAGCTGGAAGCTTGATGAAAGACTGTGCTTGCAAGAGCTTTGTGTCAGCTGAATGACTGTGACACCAACATTTCACCAGTGAGAGGTGCTAGATGCAATCACCCCAGGACCTCAAAGTTCCAGCGAACAAGCAAGTCCAGAGAGCCTGCCACATCCAGTGATAACAAGAAAACATGCAATCCTACATAGCCTTTTCTTTTTTCCCTCCCACTCCTTTTCCTGGTATGCACATACACGAGAAAGAAAATCCACCAAACACTTAATCCATGACAGCAGTATTGCTGTAAAAAAATGATGAAAGGTACCTTTGTCTGGATGGGACAGGTGAAATGCAAACTTTGTGACAAGCCCAAATGTGTGCAAACTGGTTAATCTAGCTAAGAATGTGAGTGGATTTTTCTCTGTACAGTTTGATCTTTAAATAGATTGGAAATTTTTTAAAAGTCCATGAACCATCTTAGGGAGGCAAGCAGTTATCATACGTGCTCTTGTGTTCAGCTGTTCAGAACAGCAGCCTCTAACTGGGATCATGGGAAAGAATTCCAACAGGCAGATAGAGAGCTGAGGAACAGAAGAAAAAACGCTCTACCCAATTCCTGTAACCTTTCCACTGTGGAACGGGTTATGTTTCACTTCAGGTGCAGTCAGCAGTTCCCAGTTTCATTGTGGACTGGGAGAAAGCATGTACTTTTGCCTTGGAGGTAACAAAAGCAACCACAACGATCTCTCTCTTCCCCAGATGGATGGTGAAATAGTAAATATTATCAATTTACAACTGAAAATTCAACACCAAGAAGCAGAACAATTAAAGCAGAAGAAAGGATGGAATCAGCAAGGCAAGATTCATCACGTGCAAAAGCTTGGAAAGCTGGGCTCACCCACTGAACTGCGAAGCAATATCACAAGTATGGGTATCATCCAGTATTAGAATGAGGATCAGCTTTTACCAAAATCCTAGAGAATACTACATTGTGTGGAGATTAGTTTGGCCACCCCTTTGCTTCCATTATTATACATTTTGGAAGCATCTTTCATGCCTGAGAAGGCAAACATTCTCACATGTGTGCCCACAACAGTTCAAAACCATCAAATCATACCATAATACTGTGATTGTTGCTTTGCTGGGCCACAAAAGAAATAATTTTGCCAAGGAAAATTATGCAACATGTAAGGAATCCTACTCACTTTATTTTAAGGAAACGGTAAGTGACAACCATGTGCTAAGTGAGAATATAATTAATCCAAGAGGAGGGGTGGAAAGTAACACTACCAAAGTAAATCTTTGAGTTTGGGGATAAAGTGTTTTTTTTTCTTTTTAAAACCAGAGAAAGGACACTGCAAGCTTTCCATTGCTGAATATAACTGCCAAAATAAAATGGCCTTTAGTGCAGGGAGATCATAGGGAAGAGAACAAAAGAGATTCTCATTCCTTTCTGTGGTACATTGCATCATAAATTATCCCCTAATTCCTCACAGTTTTGGCTCCCACAGGTCACCGCTTATCTGCGCTGGCGGGAAACATGCAAAGCAGCTATACCCCGAGGAGAGGAGGGAATCACCAGTGGACATTAAGTGATAAATAGTACAATAAGCTGGCACAATTACAGGCCATGTTGCACATTCCACTCTGGAGTTTTGATTTGTTATCTAGGGCTGGAGTGGAAAACATACACAGAGAGGGACAGGAGCAGAGGAAGCTGGAGCTGCAGCATCCAGCCGACTCCATCAGCCTGCAGCTGGTCACCAAGTCACTCACCTCGTAGCCTTTTTCCAGCAGGAACTCAGCCAAGTACGATCCATCCTGGGAAGAGTAAGATACAGGAAAATGTTAGAAACACAGTGAATGGGCCTGGGAGATTTGGACTGGTCAAGGTCTCAAAAAAAAGGGAAACAAAAAACTATTTGCAGTATTTGCAGTGAGTCGACTGGATAACAAGCACATACAGATTTCTCCAGATTTATACATTGACCTAAAAATACTATAGATGCTTTTTGGTTAATTTTAGATTAAGAAGAAGTATATTTTAAGACAACTTGCTTACAAACTCTGGTTGAGAACTCCCATCTCTTGAATCTCTTCCCAAGTTCCTTTATAAATTGCCTGGGGACATCTTTCCAAAATATCCTAACCACAGTTACTGAATTTCAACTATTTTGGAGATAGTGAAAGAAAAACATCCTAGAAAAACTGGTGCAAGCTTGGCACACTGTGCAAACTGACATGCCTCTGTAGCCCTGTGTCACACTCAGTCCCCCTTGCACACTGCTCCTTCCACAAGCCTCCTGAAGGCAGCTCTAACTGCCCCCCTGTCCAACGGGGGGCTCAGACACCTCCCCATGGCACCCCACAGTTCTACCACAGCACAAGCCATTCTCACATTCCTGTGTATCAGTGAGGGTTGAGAGTCTGGCTTGTTTTCGTTTTGGGTTAAATCCTTGTCAGACTCAAGTAATTAAGCTCTCCAAAACCAAAAACTTCAAAACACATGCTAGTGCATGTTTTCCTGAAATGAGACGATTTCCCTGGCATAGCTGTTGCCAAGATTACCAAGTCATTTTACCCTTAAAGATGTGTACACAGCACCACAAACCCAGCAAAGTTCACGCCTCCGGGAGAGCACTCACTAACCCATTCAGTGAGCACTGCCCATGCTCAGAGCCTGCATCTTTTCAGTGAGGTTTTGAACTAGTTGTCCCTTCAACACATAAGTATATTCCACCAGAGTCAACTGGCCTGCTGCAGAAAGACCACAAAAACACAAGATGCCACATGAGCTTACCCATTTCAACTCTGTTATGTATCTGCTCTGCCATGATCATGGCCATCAAGAAACACCTATGTGCAAAACTGAACAGACAACTCTTGGGTCCTCTTCTCACAAGCAAGTTTCTCCAGAAAACAAAAGCCTCTCTCACCTCAGATTAAATTAATTTCTCCTGTCTCACAGACAGCTTAAGGAGAACAACACGGTGAAATAAGAAGTTTGAGATGCACTAAGGAGGCCCTGGAGCAGCAGGGTTGCCACTGGAGACTGCTTCCTACAGGGATGGCAAAACAAACTCTAAATCTGTGCAAAAAATGGCACAGTGCAGTGTACAGGGGCATGCTGCTGTATGCCCAAAACCACAGCATTAGAAATCATGAGTGACTTCATGGTATAAATATTTCATAAAATCTTACACAGTCTAGGAGAGCTTGAAACCAAGAAAGTAAGTGTCAGCTTACATTCTTCTCCCAGAACATGTGTGTGCTTTTATGGTTTCACAGTGCCACAACCCAACAGCCATCAGTCTGTGACACTGATCTGGAACACTGGGTGAAGTTTCTGCACATCAAATGAAAGGAACAAGACCTTGTTGAAAAGAAAAATTCAAAGCATATGCAATGAAAATTCTGGAGAGACACACGGGCAACAGGGGCAGGGGTGACAACTACCTTTAATGCAGTTGTCTTCTTTGTTAGCAATTCCTCCGTGACTGGGCAGAGGCGGGACAGAGGAGAGGACACCTCTCAGTCCTCCTTGGTTGCTCAGTCCACCAAAACAAACACATAATGAGGAGGATTTGAAAGCGGGAGACCCAGCGAGTGCAAAAGGGAGATGGAAAAAAAAGAAAGGCTCCGACTACTTGGGAAGCTGATGGGAAACAGACTTGACTAGGATTGAACCCTGTCAGTAAGGTCTCGTTCTTCTCACCCAGGCCGTTGCTCAGATTTTCCAGCCACGCTGGAACATTGTGAGCCAGCAGTGGCACTCGCTTCCTCCGCGCTTCCTTCCCAGGCCCGCGAGCGATAGGGCAGGACCGCACAATGCCTGGGAAACGGCGGCGAGCGCGGGCAGAGGGGCCGCGGGCCCAGCCGGGCCGCT
>NW_008602721.1:0-419 GCF_000691845.1 Merops nubicus | reverse complement strand
GGGCTCAGGAAGGGACATTTATCCTCTGGGAGGGGACATTTATCCTCTGGGAGGGGACATTCATCCCTCAGGAAGGGACATTCATCCCTTGGGACCAAAGCACAAGAGGCAGTAGCTGGACCCAGCTCTTCAGCCCCCCCCTAACCTCGGGGTGACTCCCCTCTTGCAGAGTCTCTGCCCCATCTCCCCCCGACCTGCAGCCACCCCCCAACCTCCACAGCGTGGTCCCACGGGGGCAGGGGACAGGTCAGCTCCTCTAGAGGGGTCACCGTGAAGCAGAAGCTCTCAGAGCCTTCTCCTCTCCAGGCTGAGCCCCCCAAACTCAGGAAGGTTCCACCCTCGGCTCATTTCGTGGCCTCTCTGCCCCTTTTTCCAAGGAAAAGACTTGCCAGGATCTGGCTGTGCCCACGGGCAGCTGC
>NW_008602720.1:0-20690 GCF_000691845.1 Merops nubicus | reverse complement strand
CCACCCCACCCCCCCAAACCAGTACATCTTCTAGCTACTTCTCTATGGAACACACACTGGGTAAGTTTAACACTGGACTCAGATTATGCTTTTGCTACTTTTCTCTTTAAGTCACTGTATTCAATACATATACCATTAAAATAAGCTACCTTTCTTCAAAATTGAATAAAATATTTCTGTACAGTGTGGCTTTGGCTGTTACAATATTGAACAGTACACATGAATGTAGATTATGCATCATGCACTGTTATGACTCCTAAAAGCTGGAAAGGTTTCAGATGCAAAAGCATTAAAATGTGATAGACATTATTATGTTTTTGTGAGCCATGATAGGTACTATTAATCTTAATTACCTGCCTTAGATTCAAACACTAAATTAGAAACTTAATATTCTGAAACCAGTAATTTTTCATGTTAAGCAGTGAAAAAGAAACCATTTTGGGGAGAATTCCAACTCTCTTTGAAGCAATTTTCCGATCATAGTAAGCCTTTCCATTAATTTGCTGCGGAAACAAAAGTCACTGCCAGACCCATATGAATAAGAGTAGTTTAAAAAATTCCATGTACTTTGCTTTCACTCTTGGTCAGTTTTTCTAAATCAAATGAAAGGTTATTTTTGTTTACTTTCTTTTAGAAAATGGCATGAAGGCAGTTAAACTGCTAAGAAAACATTGTTTTTGTAAATTCGGGCAATAGTTTGACAGTACAAGAAAGGTCCAATTCTTCCTTTGGCTTTGAAGACTTTGTATTCATTCTGCATATTTTTTACAAAGATCCACAAGACTGTTACTTAGGCAGAAAGGTACTTAAAACCAGTATCTATAGACTGAATGCTTGGCCAAGAAAAATATGAGACAGAAAATACAGCAAAGCTTGAAAACCAGTCAAAGTATTTTGTTTGTCCTATATTTTCAAGTCTAGGTATGTCAGACTGGCCTCTTTCAACAATAACATTTAAAGAAAATACATACTAAAAAAATTTGTTATCACCATTTATGCCCAGTTTGTTTAAAAATACTGTTCTCTTCCATCTTTTCCCTATTCTGTAAAACTTATCTGGAGAAAAGGGTGGAACGGGGGAATAATCTGAGTGAAACATTGAAAAGTTTTGAGAAAAAGAAAAAGAAATCATATTTTCACTTTTAAGTCCTATAGAATTCTCATTTCATGGTAAAAGGATACTTCTAACTTCTAGCCTTTTTGGTGGAGATTGATTAGGCTACATCTCCCATCATGACATTCACTGATAAACTGTAGGAATTTCTTTGACGTTGCCATAGCATAAAGCAAGTAGAGCTCACATCCCTTCCCCAGAGAGCAAAAAGACCTATATAAGGAATAAGCTGGTAATAACTTCCATGTTAGTCTACGACTCTGTTATTCAGTGGAGAGAATTTGAATTGTTAAGTGCATATGCAGGAAAGGTTAAGCAGTTTAATACTGTTGTAGGCAATCAGCAAATTATAACCCCTGAAAACAAGAAATAAGAAAGATGTTATGATTTAGAAACGTTATGGTACTTCCTAGGGCTCCTGCTGGCTAAATGCTACTAGCACATGAGCCCTTGTTTTTGGCTGTATATGAAGACAAAGCAAAAAGATACTGAAAGCTGAATTCATGGGGAGAAATCCTAAACTGTCTAACATCAGTGAAAAAAAGTCCCATAGGCTGAAATCAAACCTATATTTCACACTCAGCATTTGTATGGTGTAATGGGAAGTATTAGTTCCAAATATTTAACAGGCTTAGAGTATCACAGACAGCCTAGCAAAACAAGAGTGTGCCTTATTCATAAAAATGGAAACCCTTAAGTTATGTTCTTAAAGACTCTAAAAAATTCTTTTTTCTTCTTTAGCTTTCTCATTCACTGGCAAAATAAAACGGATTCAAAGTAGCATTAGCAAGTTAGCCTCAGAAAGTAATTTAGTATGAACGTCGTTGTTAAAATCCCAAATGATTTTTTTCAGATTAATAAATCTGCTGAGATATAAAATTATCTGATTTATAACTATGTATTAGTAGATCTGAAATGTCAGTTATTATCTTCCTATTTAATGGTTAGATTATTGTATCATTTAATGGATCTTCTAGAATAGGTTCAAAAGGAAGAGAAATAAACATTTTCTGGCCACTATTTCAATTAGATTTCCAGACCAAAGAATAACATTCAAAGGTTACATTTTCTCTGGTTAACATAATCTGAAATAAAATATCATAGTGATAGTATTTGGCATGGTAAATAGTTTCATTTACAAGAGTCGTTTCTTGTTTAATGGAAATCAGGGAAATTTGTGCATTGGAAATAATTTACAATAAAAAGACTTTGTTTCTTTTCAGCAGGAGTCTTAGTAATTATGGTGCATATTCTCTCAATAAATAAACCAAAACCAACTTATTGTCCATAAAAGAGCATAAAGATAGTAATCATAAAGGTCGTACATTAAGTAAAAGAGCTTCATGGCTAACAACAAAATCTTGACTCGATGCTGGACAGTGAGAACACTAGTAGTGTATATTTTTTTTTTTTGCTAGTGATGGATCATGGGGTTAGTAATTACTGGATATATAGTTCTTTTCGTAAAGCATGAAAATCAGGAGCCTGATTCTTGTTGCTAGATATGCTTTAACACTGAGAATGAGCAGGAAAATAAATAAATAAATGAATAAAAACCTCTGCCGTGCTGATTAAATCATAATTTACAAAATTTGTCATCTGACTTTACTGGAGCCCTGAATTTATCCCATTCTTGACATAGCCCTTTTTTTTAAGATTTTATTTCCTTTAGTGAAAATATTTTTATTCAGTACCTGCTTTGCTCTAAAATATAGTGCACTGGGAATAAAGGTCTTATGTAGAAAATGCATGAATTCTTGATAAGATTTCCATGTGCAGATTTATTACATAAGCAGAAAGTGATTCTATAAACCATGGCTGTGTTCTTTTTTGAAAACTATTTTCTCCCATACCAACACTACCCAAGTTTCTACATCCAGTTCAAGATGAACAACAAAGGGTCTGCAGCTTTTTTATCCCATAGTACATAAAGACTCAGTGCATTCCCTGATGGAAAACATCCCCAAATGTGATTTTTTATAAACCTTTCCCACCCTATATACACACAAAGAAACAGAATTATCTTTAAGTAAGGTTTTTAGTTTTGAAGAAAAAGAAAAAGCAAAAGCACAACACGGGGAATAACAACATGAGCCTTAGGGTCTATCTCTGCAAGAAAAGCACATCCATAATGCTATTGCAGTTAACAAAATCAATGGTGGGGCTAGCAGGAACCCACATTTAGCTGAGAAGCCAGCATCTGGCAATGACTGATATAAAAAGCCTAGCTCTCACTTTACCTCATGTCAGTTGCTTTTTTGGGTAATCACATGATATCGGCACAGCATTAGGGAAGCATAAATCTCAGCATTGACTGTTATATATCTCTGTGCATCTCCAAAGTTAAACTACGTAGAAACATTTCTGTAGCTGTTAAGGCCAAGTACAATAACTAATGCTGTTCCTAATTCAAGCTCCATTTTAGATCACTGAGTTTTCAGGTAGAGAATTTGCTAGTTTGGGGTTCAGGCTCAGCACAGACATTTAGTCAGAAAGGTTCTGCTCTTGCACAGCTCATTATATATCTTAAAAAATTACACCAGTGAAAAACTCTCTTCCAATCACTTTTGCCACTCTTTTCACATTTATCGCTAACCCTATTGTCACCTAATTATATTATGTAATTTTTATATCAATTCTGCTGGACTCCAAGATCACTGGAAGATGTTTTCTACTTTGCCCCTGAAAATTGTTATTCTGTCTGCAGCAGGCTCACAGTGCCACGTCTGAGCCTCTAATTCTCAGAGCTGGGCTGCAAAATAGTGGTTGCATGGTAGAGCCAAAAGAGTTTTGCTGAACAGAGTTAAATCCATTTGGCAGCCAATCAAAAGTGGTGTTGTCCAGTGCTCAGTAGTGGGGCCTGTTCTCTTCAATATCTATACCAGTGATCTGGATGAGGGGATCAAAGGCACTCTCGGTAGGTTTGGAGACAACACCAAACTGGACAGCACTGTTGACCTGCTTGAAGGTAGACAGGCTCTTCAGAAGGATGTAGACACTCTGGATCAATAGGTGAGGTGAACAGGATGAAGTTCAACAAGGTCACGTGCCCAGTCCTGCACTTGGGTTACAGCAATCCCATGCAATGCTACAGGCTTGTTAAAGAGTGGCTGGAAAGCTGCCCAGCAGAAAAGGACCAGGGGGTGTTGATCAACAGCAGGTTAAATATGAGCCATAAGTATGCTCAGTTGGCCAAGAATGCCAATGCCATTCTGGCTTGGATCACGCTAGTGTGGCCAGCAGGACTAGGGCAGGGAACATTCCCCTGCACTTGACACTGGTGAGGTCACCCCTTCAATGTTTGGTTCAGCTTTGTGCCCCTCACTAGAAGAAAGAAACTGAGGTGATGAAGCGTGTCTAAAGAAGGGCAACAAAGCTGGTGAAGGGTCTAGAGAAGCAGTCCAGTGAGGAATTACTGAAGGAATTGGGGTTGTTTAACCTGTAGAAAAGGAGACTCAGGGGCGATCTTCTCAGTCTTCTACAACTACCTGAAGGGAAGTAGTAGCAAGACGGGGTCATTTAGTTCTCCCAAGTAATAAGCAGTAGAACAAGAGGAAATGGCCTCGAGTTGCACCAGGGGAGGTTTAGGTTGGATTTTAGGAAAAAAATCTTCACTGAGAGTGTTGTCAAGCTCCGGCCAAGCTGCCCAGGGCAGTGGTTGAGTCAACATCTCTGGAGATATCTAAAAGATGTGTTGATGTTCTGCTGAAGGACACAGCTTAGTGATCCTAAATTTGTAACAAGTATTAGTGGAAACTAATACATGGCAGTATTAGTTTCATGGTTGCACTCAATGATCACAGGATCACAGAATGCTAGGGGCTGGAAGGGACCTCTGGAGATCACCTATCTCATCCTGCTTGCTAAAGCAGGTTCACCTAGAACAGGTTGGATAGCATCACATCCAGGCAGGTTTTGAATATCTCCAGAGACACCTTCACAAACCCTTTTGGCAGACTGTTCTAATGCTCTATCACCTTAAAATTAAATAATTTTTTCCTTGTGTTCACATGGACCTTCCTGGGTTCCAGTTTGTGTCCAGTTCCCTTGATACCCTCTCAGTGATACCCTCTGTCACAGGGTATCACTGAGAACAGACTGGACTCATCTTCTTGATGTCATCTTAATCTTCTTAAAGATCTTAAAGGGTTTCTTTTCAGTCTAAATCACTCTATGATTCCATTATTTTCCTACTGGAAGTATTTTGGGTTTTAGCTTATTTCACCTCAGTCCATTAAAAAAAAAACAAAACCTTTTTTTTTTTAATGTCTTCATGTGATCATGAGTCCCATATCTAAAAAATGTAATTTAGACTAGGACAAAAAAGAAAAAAAAAGCTTTCACCACTTCTTTCTTACATGTAACATTCCTCAAAATAATCAGGACTTCTCATCACGTAAGGATTTTATTTACTAGAGAAAGTGTAACATTTAGAAATGCAAATTTATTTTATTTTTTTTTTTTTTTTTTTAAATCATTCTTGGTATCCTAGGACTGGATCATTAGCAGCACATCTGGAAAATGTACAAGAAACCCATTTATGAATATGATTTAATCTATTTTTTCAATGCAGCAAAAGTTGTGCCTTTTGGATAAAGCATTTACACCTCTCAACAGAGATTTAAAATCCCTCCTAGCAAAATCAGAAGCAATATTAAATGGGTACTAATACTGCAATTGGACAACAGGCTCCTGTTAATCTTCCCTAAAAAGTAGATGAAACATAATTCCTCACATAAAGCTAATTCTGTGGTTTCCTGGTTCCTGTGGGCTGTACTAGCAGATGGTATCAGCAGCATCCCTTCAGCTTTGGCTAAGAGTCAGCTTTTCATTTCAATTTGTCTCATTTTAATTTCAGCCATGGGCACTATATACAGTAACTACTCAAGTTAGTCAAATAATTATTGGAAAATACCATTTGTGGTGAAATTTAATGTCTACCTACTGAACAACTTGCAGATAACACTTTCTTCCTCTGCAGCCAGACACAGAGACAGTTCAAATGGACCTTCTTCACAAGCATCCAAGGCAGACCCAAGGCAGTGTCACAGAGCATTCATCCTCATTTTCTGTCTCTTTTGCTGCTGTCTTTCAGTTGCCTTTCCATAGTAGTCATAAGCCCCATGGGAAATGCAAAAATCCTTAGTCCTTTGTCTGAGCCTGGGACCAAGTAAGAAAAGTTTGGAGCTGGTACTTTATCACCTCATCGATAGATATTTCCCAGGAGATGTATGCCTCCTTCCTACAGCCTAAATTCCCACAGCCTGGGACCTGTTTTCATCAGCCCTGAAGAGCAGTTTGACTGAACCCAAAACCAGAAACCATACTTCTCTCAGTGGTCTTGATGAATCTGTGTGGCACATTCCCTTTCCCTGCTTGCTCACTGTTGAAGGAGGGCCAAGAGGAGATTGTTTTTCCTGACAGTTAGCTGGAAAACCCCATTCTGTGCGTCCTCACGAGTGGTAGTGACATAATGCTACAAGGAGACTGATTGCACATCAGTACAGGCATTTTTAAAATTAAGTCAGGTATGCTTAATAAAAATATAGAATGTCTAGCTAAGGAAGTATTATTGATTTCTGTAACAGGATTGCACAGCTAGATAGATAGAACTAAGAAAGCATGGAAAATACAATATATATAATTCTAGCCAAAAGTCAAGATATGAGAAAAAAATATTTTTATTAGTGGTGATTTTTTACATAAAGATGTTCTTTCTAAAATTATCTGTGTTATGCACATGAAATCAAACACAGATGATGGCCAGAGAGTGTGGGAAATGGGACCGTAAACCTAGTGGTACATGTGAATATGAGATACAACTCAAGGATAACAAGCTGTGTATTTTCATTTGATTTATTGGTCCCATGTTGAGATACTCTAACCTTATTCTGCACTAACTGAGTCCATTTTTATTTTCTACTTTTGCTGCTGGGATTACAATATGTCACAGTAATTAAAAAAAAATATATTTTTATCCACATATAAATATTGTAGTTAGCAAGTGTAAATACCAGAGCCATACTTTTTTTTTTTCCTTTTTGTTTTTCTTTTTTTTTTTTTTTGTACAGGAAAAGGTTAATTTTGAATTACAAAGAAAATGATAGATTTTTGTCTTTTACTATTTTTCATGTAGACAGTAACAGTGTATTAGTAAAATTCTGCCTCTAGGCTTATGATAAACATAATGCCATAGAAACCTTTTATCCTGAAATTAGGAGTGTATATTATCTCAGTAAT
Source organism: Merops nubicus (assembly GCF_000691845.1). Lineage (NCBI taxonomy): Eukaryota > Metazoa > Chordata > Aves > Coraciiformes > Meropidae > Merops > Merops nubicus. Next base: position 13,336 of record NW_008602720.1, on the reverse strand, counting down.
TTTAAATTGTGTTAAAGTGACCACTAAGATTAAAATAACAAAGTTGTCCTTCCTAAAGCAGCAACATGAATTTATTTCCACGTGTCTGTCTTTTTAAACATTCCTTAGGGTATCAATTAGGACCTTATAAGAAATAGATTGATGCTTAGAAAAAAAAAATCCAACAACTTTCTGTTATTAAAGTTCTTAGTAATATAAGTCTGCCCTTGTCTTGATGACATTCATCAATTATTTACCAAATGTGTCCTTCCACATCATGTTGGTATGTAACTGATGAAACATTTAAAAGCTGTCAACAGTGCTGTATTTATAAGTTTGACTGCAAAATCATTACATTGCCTATAAACGTCACCATCATGCACTAAACCATTCCTATTCAGGAAGGAAAAAAGAGAGAAGGTCCCTCTGGTATTTTCTGGACAGGCACTCTGGGTTGTTGAATTAAAAGGTTGATTTCACAACTGCCGAGTCTAGTCTTCATCCACTGAAATATTGGGATGGTGCTGGGGGACACTGGAGAGGTGGGCTGTCTGCATTGTATGATTACTGACACTTGTTTTAATACTTTTACAGTGAGGGACAGACAAAAGTATTTCCTTCACATTGAGTCAAATATCACAATATTTTACATATCCTTAATATGAAGGAATATAAGAAATATCTCCTTAATACTAAGCAGCATTTTTCTGCTTTGCTGAATCAGTACTATAGTTGTTATCTACATACCTGTTAGGAGGTTAAGGAAGGAGAACTGGTTAGGTCAGCAGGAGGACAGGTGATGGATAGTGATTGGTTGTAGTGATGGATCATTAGTTTAGAGCAGGCAGTTAGATGAGAATAAAAATAAGTCAGATGATGAAACTGAGAATAGCAAAGACCCAACTACAAGTATAAAGTTCCTAACACTAAAGACTATTAGTGTATGAAATTATCTGCTCTAGGAAATTATAGATTATTTTTTGTCTCACTGTACACTAGAAATGATAAGGTATTCATAAACAGAATAGTCGGGGAAAAAAAACCAGTTCTTACAAGCAGAAAGACAACAAAATAACCTTAACGAGGCTTTCCAATTTTGTAATTTCCTTGGTACTTTTTACATTACTTAATGGCAGATACTGCAGAGCAGTCTGTCTGTCTGAGATTTTTAATAGGTTGTTTTAATAAGCCTTTCTTGTGATTTGTGTTTCTGATACGAACAGCAATTACCCAACCAAGTAATGAGACTCTAATGAACATGTCTTTCCTCGATTGCTTTAGAAGTTCATCAGAGAAGCCTGATAGCATTGTAAAACTAGAACCTGTGTTTTTTGTTTTTCCTGTCAAGACACATCTGATTGTTCTACTAAGTACTTTCTATGTCAGTAATTGAGACATAAAATAAATATATATAGGTGTGTTTGTGAGCATGAAATACAACTTATTTTTGTTTATCACTGATTTTATCGTAGTATTATACAGAGAAACAAAAGAAAACATACCCACACTTTTCTGCATACAGCCTGATCCAAATCTATGCATCAATATATTTGTTTTCATCACAGGTTTTGTGTTAAAGTATATGTTTCCTGTGTGTAGGAGGGAGTTTTTAGTGTTTAGTGTTTCTGGGGGGAAAAAAAAACAAAATAATAGAAGACCTCAATGATGCTATGAAATCCAATGTACTGTCTCAATGGATGGCACTACACAATAAAGAAAGGAAAAGTAAGGTGATGATTTGCCTCTGCTTGAAATAGGTATGAGCAATAGTCCTGACTCACTGGGCTACATATCAAAATTTCTGTACAGCCAAACATTGCAATGCATCTACCATATAATTTAGATGAATAAAAGGCTAGGGTGAATTTTTAAAGTAGTCTGCTGTCAGAAAAGGACAGTACTACACATCCTTTTCCTTCACTGTTTTAGATATTTATCTTATGATAGGACTAAACCCACCCTAGAAGGGCTTACTTCTTTCTCATAATAGATAGGGAGTCTTCTAAGCCTAATTCTGATCTTCAAGATATTTGATCAGAAGAATCCCACCAGAAACAATAGCTCATGGATGATGTGACTCAAAATTTTTCATGGAACCAAGTCTTCATTTGAGCTGTGAGACAGGAGTTTCTTTCATACAGCAATTACTGTATGCTTTGGGCAAGCAGTTAACCTTGTGACTACAACTGCTCAAGGTTGACTTCAAGTCACACAACAAAATAGTACTGAGAATTGTTTTACTGGAATAAAATTTAAAAGCAATTTCAATCATTTTGACAAAGTTTTAGTTTTTACCAGATGATATATTAATTTACTGATTTGTTTGTTTTGGTACATCTTTTCCTCTCATGATTTGTCCTATAAAAAGGGGAAGAAAACAGAAAAAAATAGAGTTGATACAATTAATTGGATTTTTTTTTTTTTATATTTATCATATCTATATGTATCTCAAATGGATTTTCTTTGCAACAAATTACTGTCAATGTGGTCAAAATTTAACATCATTTTGGTCACATGTACTGTTCATAGTAAATGATGGTTTGAACTCAGAGGGGATGCATTTCTGGTTTAGGAATTTGAATTATCGTTGTAAGCTTTAAAAGCTTCTTTAAGGAATTGATTGTTAATGGTAGCTATGCTTTTAATGCCATAAAGAAAAAAAGCAAATATTCAAAAACAGAAATCTTTAGTTTGTTTTCCTACAGGTAGTCAACAGAAATGGAGAAAAACAGGTACTTTTGATTATCCTGACACTGCTCAAATGAAAATCAGCAATATCTTGTCTTAAACAAGATTCAGTGTAAAAAACATTTAATTCAGTCAAGGTACTTTGACTAAGGCAAACTATGAATAGCAACAGCAAAAATTCTCTTTTATCCTAGGGAGAGACCTGGGAACCAGATTTGCAGGGCCCAAGGGCCTGGACACTTTTCTTCTTGGATCTCAGTTTCTTTCCTGTGAGTTAGAAATTACACTACTTGAATTCAAAGTATGTAATTGCTGAGATAAACAATTCAAGAACAAACCTTACCTTGCAAATTGATGGCTGCAGATTGCTGGTGTACAATGACAAATGATGACTCTGCTCAGGATGTGTTTGCAAGCAGGGAAATAGAGGACGGGCTATGTGCATCAAACACTTAAATTGCATTGAATAATGTGACTGGTTGCAGTTGATAGGAAGTAGAAAACAGTTGGAAAAGGAGTCAGTGGTTTCATAGAGTGAAAAGAACAGCACAATATAAGAGAAAGAAGGGCCGTGAAGCATGGGAGCTTATGTGCAGAGAAGAAAGTTTGAAGCATTTGCAAAGAACAAAAAGAACAGCAGGAAAGATGCTACACAGGACATGAAAGAAAAGAACTATTAATTTTAATGAGAAGTTATATGGGCTGTATATTCACAATTGGAAGAGTGGTCCCAGAGACAGCATATGCCCAACTGTCTTATTTCTGTATATGGGGTTTATTAAGAGAGATGTGGTGCCAGCAAGCTAAATCTTGCAACAAAAGCATGTGTTTGGACTTGAAATTCACTCTTGGAACCAGATTACTTGTATTAGTACCCTCCACCACGAAGTATTTCCGTGCATGAATGTATAACCTCAATTGCTACCACAGTGCCAAACTGACCAGTGATATGAGCAACTTAAAACTCTTAGGTGCACAGAAATTAGAGGGAGGGAAATCACAGAATGAAATATAGCTTTAACAGCCATATATTTGTATCTTTGGATACATGCTTTATTGACCAAATTATATTTTAGTCTTTTTTTTTTTTTTTTTTAAAGGGGAACATATTATTTTCGCTTTGATTTATTTTACTTGACAAATAGATATATTCTTCAGAGAGCTCTAAAAGTAATTGACTGACTTCTAGTTATCTCTTTCTTCTATATCTAGCTCATATAGTACCAGGAACTTTATAAGTACTTAAAACCATTAAACAATGGTAATTTTACAAAATAAGGCTTGAAAGTGTTCTTTTAATATCCTGACAGCTTTTCTTTGCTTCGTGGAAAACAAATGACAAGAAAAGTGGTGTTGTTAGTGTACTGTGTTGCAGAGTGCTGAGCTAATGTAAATCCCTCATTTATGTAAAATAAAAGGTGAAGAGAGATGTTGTGAGTGAACTCAAAAGTCATCCATAAGAGAAAACAGGTTTTGGAATTGACATGAGAGAGATAAATTGTGGCATTACTCACACACTGCACAGGGAGAAATGGTTTATCTAAGAGAAAAGCAATAACAAAGATATTCTTATTGAATAAACTTTCTGTGTTCATCTCAGTATTTTTCCACTCAATGATGACAATAAAAAGAACAGGAAAGCTTATGCAGTAGACCTTTGAAAATGTCAGTATCTTGTGTACACTTAGTATGTATTTCTTCACCTTCTCTTTCATTCCTTGGGGTGCCACTTTGTGTAAATTCTTAAGAGAAGTGGTCATTCCTTTACTCTGTATACAGAGGTCCACACAAGGTAGAAAACTCAGGCAAACTGCAGCAGAACATTGTTGTTAACTGTTGTGTTATACATTGTCAGTAATCACAGACATGGGAAAGCTTTAAAATTATGAAATAACATAATTTCAGAGACAATATTTTTTAAGATATCCATGCCTTGTTATTGGAAGACATTAGGGTTTTCTATGAGATGTAGCACAAATGTTGCTGAAAATCAGGATATAGCTCTTCAGGATATAGCTCTTGCCACCTTCTGTAATTTGTGTATTTTTTGTGACTAGCATGTTTAACTCACTATTTATATCTGAACCACTGTTTTGCTTTATACAGGTAAATTAAAATGGATATGTCAAAGCCATACATCCCCATAATCTCTGTAGAAATGAGCCAAGATGCATGACACTTACTACTGCAGAAAATTAACAATAGTAATTGAAGATTTCTTTTTACCTTGTGAACCCAAAAAAATCCATCTCTTTGTTCACCCCAGATTAATTTTATTTTTTTGCACGTGACCCATTCCTAATTTTACATACTTCAAAGATTATGGGTAGCACCAGACTGTAAATTTCTAATGCAACACTTTAGTGGGATGCTCTTTGGTCCTTTGTTTTCAAGTCTACCTTGAGGCTTGAAGAGTTACATTCATCCTAATATATACTGGTCTCTGGTTTTGCATGTGCTCATCCTTTGTCTTCAGATTCAAAGTAGATTTACATGGTGAAAAAGCAAACAAACAAACAAAAACCAGCAAAATAAAACTAAGGATGTGGGAATCAATGAATCCAGGAAGCATGAATCCTGTTGCCACCATGGTAACACTGTTTGACCTCTTTGTGTCCGGATATTACTGAAGTAAGTTGTTCTACACTGGAGTATGGATAATGGTATGAAGGAGTTTTTCCTTTTGTAAATTATCCTTGCAACACCTTACTAATTTAGGTGTGTGGAACTCATTGTTCTAAACAGACAAATACAATAAGCTACTAAAAAAAAGTGTTACTTTTTAAACAGGTGACTAATTTAAAAAAAATAAATTTTATTTTGTTTATAGAATACTAGAATTACAGACAAAGACTACTTGAGGCTTGGAGACACCTGTGGAGATCATCAAGTCCAACATCCGTGTTCAAAGCACAGACAGCTAGATCAGGTTGCTCAGGGTTGTGCCCAGTTTTGAATATCTCCACAGATAGGTCTGCATCTTTCCTGGGCATCTTGATCCAGTGTCTGACCACCTCCAAATAAAGAAGTTTCATCCTGTCCTTAAGTGGAGTTGATTCAGATTTGGATAAATAAATAAAAAATTCAGATGGAGATAAAGGTGGGAGAAAGGTAGTTTGGTCAGTAAAACCACAAAGTACATTTGAAGTAAACTTCTAACCTAGTATACTCTGATTCAGATAAAGATTGTTAGATACATTATTCTAACCTTTTCTACTATTATAAATAGCCCAAGAAGTGTATTTTTACACAAATATGATGTTTTCTTTGATTTTTCTTAGAGGCTAGATGTTAGATGAAGTATAATGGGTGATAATAAATATAAAGGAAGGACTGAAACTGTAAAGGCAAAGAAAGACATATACTTGGGTTGTAATATGAATTTCTAGACTGTGTAGACATAAAGATAACTAAATATTCAGAGTATAGAATGCCAAATACTTCAGAAAGGATTTCAGTTTTCCCTTCCCTTCCCTTCCCTTCCCTTCCCTTCCCTTCCCTTCCCTTCCCTTCCCTTCCCATTAGGTACGTTCCAGAGATCAGAGTGGAATTCTCCTTTTCAGACAATGTTCTGAGAAATATATAGCCACATATTTAGAGTCTAGATGAAGGCATTTAATTTCAGCTCAGGACTCAAGCTTTCTATTTCTCACTGATGAATACATCTGTAAAAAATAATGCAAATATCTACTCACAAAGTTCCCAGCAATTTTATAAAAGAATTAGAGGCATACTTTAGAAGGTGATGTATTCACGCACATGAAAGTAATGCAATTCAACCAAAACCTCTTTAAATCCATCATCATTTGTTTCCCAAAGTCCATAGCAAACTATCAGTACATACCACTTGATATTCAGGATTTATGGTAGCAATTCAAAGGATGATAAGATACTTCATCTAAATTGCATAATACAATCTCATAAAAGTAGCTGTTTTTGTGAGTGTTCATCAAGGTATAAATAAAGATGAGCTTCAGACTAGATTTAGATAATTAAAATATTGTTTGTAATTAAGGGTGACATCATTATGGCTTTCTCAGTAGTAGTGAGGAAGCCTAAGTCCTTCAAAGAGCAAATCTGAAGTTAGGTCAGTGGACTGTTACCTGTTGTTAACTGTACAAGCAGCAAAAGGTGGTTATCATTAACTTGGTTAAGCATTTAAAGTTCATGGGATGAAAACAGATCTCTGTTTTCAGTATGCATTCTGTATCAAGGATACTATCAATTTTGGGTCCCTAGCTGGGATTTAATATAAATATTCTGCATCTCAAAAGATTTTTGAGGTTTGTTCTGTCATCAGCTCTAAAGCCCAGAAAAAAAATCTCTCTTAAAACAGAAACTTGGAAGTTCAAATGTAAAATGAAAATGAAATCTTCAGAAAGACATAGGAAAACAAAGTAATGACATCAATTAAAATTAAAAGACTTAAAAGACCAAGCTGAGGATTCAGAAATTGGAATGTTATTTTCTTTATCATTTACGTATTTTTCACTCGATATATTAAATTAAAGGCAATGAAAGCTACATGAACTCTCACATTCTAGCAAAGCTATAAACACATTTTTGCTGATTTTTTTTTCTCCTTTCTGCTGTACTGCAATCTTGAAGATAATAGATAACATTTTTTCAGTTCACTGTTATCCTGCAGAGAAGAGAATTGGTGTAATAGCATTATAGCCTAAACTGGTCTCAAGTCTATAATAAGATTCTAATTTTGTTGTTGTGCTTTCAGGTCATAGAGCATTCTTGTAAGGGTAAATTGTCAGGATCATCTTGTGCTTTGGGAAACTCAGGCTATCTTCAGCGTGGTTTGAAAATTACCACTAAAGAAGATAGAAGAAAAGCTATTTTTTATATATATATTTTACTTGGAAATTATGGAACCAATTAACAGGTACAAACTACAATCCTTCAACATTTCATCAAGCTTCAAATTGCTTTTTTGTTTGGTTACTTTTTTTCACAAGTTTATTTTTTCAGTCCCTTGCTTTTCACCTTTTTTTATCTCTTTCTGTCCTCTATTCCAAAAGAAAAGGAAAATGCTTATGAAAGTGTGTGTATATAAGCATATTTTAAAAATGCCAGCAGAACACATTCTTGTACTCAAAACTTTTGAAAAATTCTTAGAGAATGTCACGAGGAATATTTGAATCACCTGTTTAAGACTTCCAATACCTGAGTCATTGTGGAGATAATTCGAAACAGAGCCTAAATATACATCTTTTTTGACACCCTTCATATGTTTCATTTATTCAAATTATTTTCTTCACTATTTCTCATTATTTAGCTAATAAAAAAATCTTGTGTAATTTGATTAAGTGTCCAGAATAGAGTTCTTACTCTGGTTCATTAAATCTTTTAGTGATAAAAGTAAGGGTGGACACATTAAAATTCCTGTAATCTTGAGTAAGGCAAATCCTTTTCTTTTTCTGATGTTCAAAAAATCCTTGGTTTTCCTGTGAAAAGTTTTCATATTACTACTCAAACACTGTGTAAACCCTAAGGGTCTGGGTAAGCATCACTTCTCCTATAGGAGGAAAATAGGAGTCTATGCATATTGAAGCATTCAGAAATCTTCAGGCTACAAAGTTGCCTGCTCTACCCAGCTCAACACATCCAATATACATCTCTTGACTCAACTCTGCATAACTTCTCTTGGCTAACTAGGTCATGATTTAAACATCATGTTTGATATTACAGTCATTCCACTTAAACTTGAAATTTAAACAGATATTTGTCTATCCACATTCAATTTATCTCTAATAAGTAAAACACTTTCTGAATCATAGAATCCTTTGGGTTGGAAGGGACCTCCAAGATCATCAAGTCCAACCATTAAGCCATTAGGCTCTAAAGTCCTCTGATAAAACAGATCAGAATCTGTCAGGGTTGGAAGGGACCACAAGGATCACCCAGTTCCAACCCCTCTGCCATGAGCTGGACACCTCCCACTAGATCAGGCTGCCCAGAGCCTCATCCAGCCTGGCCTTAAAGACCCCCAGGGACGGGGCCTCAACCACCTCCCTGGGCAACCCATTCCGTATTGCTGCAGCATAGGTCTTCCTAAGAGAAACCCTCAAGATGCCATATTTTCACAATAGTTTCATTTTTCACATTTGTAAATTGCTTGACAGTTATTTCTCCCATTATTATTAATCATGTTTCACTCCTCATAAAATGGAAAAACGTGGTTTTTTCTCTTTAACAAGGTCTAACAAGATGTCTCTTGATAAATGACAGGATATGAACCTGGGTATACTACACATTGTGGAACATTTTCTGATAGTAAAAAATACAACAAATAATAATTCTGTCAGTGTTATTGGATGTTGTTTTTTACTAGAGTTTCTCAGACTCCTATGTTAAATGGATCACTTAGAGTATCCACCAAATCCAGTACAGCTGTAAAATCCAAATTCCTAAGCCTTCAGCATTTGTTTTTGTATGAGGTAAGGACAAGGGAGAGATACATTTTAAGAAATCCATATCAAGGAAGGGAAACAACGCATACTGTGTACTAGAGGAATGAGGAAAAATGCTGTAGTCTTAAAGCAAAGATGTGCGTTCTAATTGCAAATATTAAAAACTTCCCTTGAAAAAAACAAAGTCCATGGTAGTATCTACAGTTAATTTCATAAAAGTGACTGCCTCTCTGCCTTTAACTAGAGTACATGAGTGATAATAATCACAACAGTGATAAAAGTTTCTCCTGAGTGGGAAACACTCTTCGGAACTGCTGAGAGATCTCTGCCTGGACAAACAAGCAAGTCTACACATCATGTACCACCCTAGTGTCTGCAGCTCTCCTTTGTCCTCTCTCCCCTGACAGCCATCCTGAGCAACAAGCATAGTAACAAACTAAAGAACATCCACCCAAATATCCCCTGAAACAAGTCAAGGGATTCCACAGCACGCATCATATTTGTATAGCATTCCAGCCTATTTGTAATGAGATAAATGAGGAGTCAGCCTGTCTCTTGACCTCTTCACAATTTGGGAAGGCATCTCCAGAAGTTGGTTTAACACTGTATGTATAGCAAGATCCTAGAGTCCCTGCCTTTTGTGCATATCTAGGGCCAAATTTGTGTGACCTTACTTTGTTATCTCGGATAAGCACACTGACACAGAGATTGGTCCAAGATCTCTTCTGCCATTTATAGAATCATACAACAGTTTAAGTTTGAAAGAGCTTTAAGATCATTGAGTCCACCCATAAATCTAACACTGCCAAGCTCACCACTAAACCATGTCCTTGAGTGCAACATATACACATCCTTTTCAATATCTCCGGGGATGGTGACTCCACCACTTTCCTGAGCAGCCCATTCCAGGGCTTGACAAACCTTTCAGGGAAGAAAAGTTCCTCCACACTAAACCTTTCCATGGTTCAACCTGGGGCCTTCATAGCTGAGGCCAAGGAGTGGGCTCATGCATTGATCCATAGATATTTGTGCTGTTTAATAGTTGGCCTGCTTGCTTGGAAGTATTGATAAATGGGAAGTAGCAGTTCCCAATGTGATGTCCATAGGTGATTTGGAGGAAGATAAAGCTACAGCCTACCTCTGCTAGACAATATAGGCAAGGGGACCTTTCTTTGGGGTGCTGAAAAAAATTAGCTATATAAATTTAGGGTTAGTGAACGATATCCAGTCCATTTTATTTACTGGGATAGATTTAGACTGTGTAAGTAATTTCTCAAACAACAAAAAAACTTACCCAAAAGACAGTCTACATAAGTCAATATATGGTCAATAGAGTTTGTTCCTTGTTTGTGGGACTGCCTGTCTCTGAGCGTAGTTTTGTGGTCACATAACAATAGTTTGTCATTCTAGTCATTTGAAAAATTTTGATAATGGGAATACTCCCCAGAAAAGCCATTTCATGAGGTCCCCTCCACCCACTCACTAATAAGCCTTAGGGAGAGTGTGCTGTATTACTATGTTTCCTTAGACAAAGTGAATTACTCTTATCTTCCAGCTGTTTTTCCACACCTGTGTAGCAGGGCACGATTTGAGGAGAACACCAGAGCAGTAAAGCCCTAGTATACGTATCAGGAGCAAACTGTATATTGCATATGACATCATAGTATCATAGAATCGTTTTGGTTGGAAATCAAGTCCAATTAAGAAACCAGAAAAAAAGAAAAAAAAATAATCCACCTAGCAATATGGGGTTTACCACATCAAGCATGCTTAATGTGGGATTTCCAGGTCCTCTTCTCACAGCAGCTCTCAGCCTGAAATCTGGTATTCCAACTAGAAAAATCTGAAAGGCTATACACCAGCACAGTGGCTGAACAAAAGAGCACCTGAGCACACTCATCAGTGTGTATAGAACACAATCATAAATTGATTTCAAGCAAAAGGGAAATAAAAAGAAAATGAGGAGGAGTCAGGAAAGCTATGTTTTATTCTCAACTTTTTCTGTGAGTTAAGCAAGATATTTTATCTCTTGGTGTCTCTTTCTAGCACACCTCTCTTTTCGTTGACCTCTGTAGACTGAGTCCACTGATCTCGAGGCCATGGAGCTGAATATGGACTATGAAATCTAGACCAGTACTGGCTACAGTCTCTGGATACTGTTGTAAAGAAAGATTTACTGATGTCACATTGTGGTTTGTTTTAGAATCAAGTTGTCTTCAGTCCAGTTGTCCAGTACTGCTATGTCCCTGTTCTTTGACTGTTAGAGTAACTTCTGCATCATATTGCTCTTGCAGTAGAATGAGTCAAAGCAAACAAACAAGAATTCTTTTTTTTTCTTTCATAAAATATATATCATTGCAAGGATGAAGCCTGCAGGAACACACATTACTCTGCAAGACTTAAAAAGCTTGGTCTGTTTGCCTTATTAAAAAGAAGGCTGAGAGGTGACTTGATTGCAGGGGGAATAGAGATGGTGGCAAAATCCACTCTAATGTTTACTGTATCCAGCATAGAAACTAGTAGCAATGGCTGGGAGCTAAATTTAATTGCAGCTAAAGCCCATTCATATTTGAAAGGAGGTCCAGCATTTTCAGCAGTGCTGCACCACTGTTGAATACCACTTCTTTTGTCTCCTTCCTGCCTAGATTGGATACTCTTCTTTGCAGATGATTTTTAACACAAGGTACTGAGATGAATGAAACTCTATAGCTTGTATCAGTTTGGGGGAGCTTTGATTAGTTAATTGTACACTAAAATCTAGGAATATTATATATTATTACATCTACATATTATATGCATTTGAGACTATGATAATGAGGAGGACACTGAAGCAGGTTATGTATCTGTTAGCAACTCTATTTCTTAATCTCCGAATAAAGGCAATCACGACAAATAAATAGGTACATCGTAAGGCTTAATGGGTACAAAACTGTGCAAGGTGTGGCAGAGGAAATAGTTGCTTATTGGTGTCATTATTGCTATAAGCATAGTCCTAGAGGTCGAAATTCACCACGTTTGCCTTTGTGGAACAGAGGCTTTTGATCTGAGGGAGACAACTGGCAGTCTGAGAAAGCAGATCTACAGACTGTGAAGAAACTTATTCCAGCTAGTTAGATAAAATGGACAATTGTGAATTTCTTTCAGTGACAAAGCAAGAGCTTGCTTTATGTAAGCATAATGGTTCATAAAACACCTTTTGATGTCTGCTTTATCTGATAACTACAATTACTTACAATGGGAAATGGAGTGTGACATTTTTATGCTGAGAACTCACCAGATTCAGACATGATCTACATTACCACTAAAATACTCTTCTTTCTTTCTTGTGCTCCATGTCTCTAAATACCTGAAAGAATGGGGGGAGGGGGAATAGGCAAGCAAGCAAAAACAGCCTTCTGCAGAATGCATCACAAAGACTGCACAAAATAAAAAGAAAATATCGTAAAGATTGAATATTTTATGATAAAAGAGATAATATTGCTACACCATTCCCTCTACCATTTTAATTTTACTTTTTAACAATACGCATGACAACAGTGAGTATCTTTTTGACCTTTGTTTGGTTGATTAGGTTTTCTTTGGGTGACTGATGACTGTCATTGATTTTAAAGTGACTCTGATGATGATGTATTTGTGATATGTGGCTTGATTTTCAAAAGCACTTCTTATTGGCTTCAGTCTAAGTATTACAGGTCAGTAACAGCTGTGGTGAGAGCAAAGTTAAGTCACTGATGAGTAAATGAAAGAAAAAAAATAATCTACATACAATAGATTTGGGGATATTTTGAGGGGGGATATTTAAAAAGCACCTCTTACTTAGAAAAAGCTATAGAACCTGACCTTTGAAAATTAGGACCACTCTGAAGTTCTTCAGTCATAAACCAAGTAATGGAGAAGATACACAAAATAGACAATTTTTAAACCATTGGCAAACCATAAAGATGAAAGAAAAAAGGAAGATAATATGCTCAAAATGTATGTTAAATTTTATTTCAGTAATGATTAGGATTTACAGTGATATATACACAGAGCTGAATTCAGCTTGCACAAATGAATATGAAATACATTATTTGAAGCCATGGTGTTCTGAAGGATGGCTAGACTTGATAATTCTTTTTCCAACCTGCTACTTCCTTGCACAAAATGAAAGAAATTATATTACTGAGACTACATTATGCACACTGGTCAGTCAGTATGTTTATGAATCTCTCAGAACCGTGGAGGAACATAGAATCATAGAATCCTTT